>NC_052509.1:5148128-5274879 GCF_014356525.2 Nilaparvata lugens
CATATCCGTGGATAGAGCCGGGTTTGCTTAATATAGTTTTAATATCTGTTTTTGTGCTACAAATAATTCAGCAATATGACAGTTGAAACACAGCCTCCCCAAACCCTATGCCATACTGCAGAATTGACTTGACTAGAGCATGATACATCATTTTCAGCTGGTTCTTAGAATCTTAATAAGAACCACCTAAAAATGATGTATCATGCTAGTCAAGTCAATCTGCAGTATGGCATAGGTGGTTGGGGAGGCTGTTTCAACTGTCATATTGCTGAATTATTTGTAGCACAAAAAAGATAAATTAAAACTATATTAAGCAAACCCAGGCTCTATCCAACGGATATGGTTTTAGTGATTTTGAGGTCATGACTATACGTCACTTATATAAGTTACATAAAAACCGTAATTGAGTACTTAATCTATTGGAATAAATTGCCATAAAGAGAGTATAGAATGTAATTACAAATACATTTGTAAATTTACATGTTATAACATTCCAGACTCTGGCTATAAAGCAGCCCCATGCTGCAACTAAAGTTTTTTGGAACTATAGAACAAAGCTTTAATTCAATATAGATTTCATCTGAATTGACTGTGTATAATGTATCTGTCTAATGTATAATCAGTTAAGGGACTTCGGTCATTATTGATTTTCATGAGTTATGAATTTATTGAAATGTATCCAGTTTGATTATAAGTTTTGATTGATAATAAATTATTGATCCTTCAATTTTTCAAGTTTGAACTTCATAAAGTTAAATACAAACTATTATAAATAGAACGTTTGTTAGGTCGTAGATGTAGGGTAGCAGTAGCTGTAGCTGGTTATCAAGGTTTGACTTTGCTCCTTGCTTCAAATTATTTTTCAGGACGTTTTTAGTTTCATTCCTTTCAAGTCTTGTTGCTAAGTCTCTTTCCTTTCAACCAACACCTACAGATACCAGAGCTAACAAAAGGAACATCTAGAAAGCCAACAATGCAAAACCCCAGAGAGCAACAAGACATTTCTCTCACACACACACACACACTCTCTCTCTCTCTCTCTCTCTCTCTCAGGTATACTGTATGCTTGTCTTTTATCACTTTTCTTTCTCTTTTCCTGAGTGGACACGGTGTATCAGTCAAGATCAGAATACAATTGATGTGGAGAATATTGTTATCGCAACTGCTTTTGTTCCCGATTTTAAATTAGCACATTTGTGTGGAAGGTGTGTGGAAAGAGGGGAAAAGGACTACAGAAAGAGTGAGTGAGAATAGAGAGAAATGTGATTGTGTAAAGAAGAGGAATCGATTGTGAAAGGGAGTGAGGGAGTAAAACAGGAAACAGGAGTACGAGGGTGAGAAAGAGAGGTGAGTGATTGAGAAAGATAGGAATCGTGTTGACTATTTGCAACAAAGAGAGAAAAGTTTGGAGATTACAATAAGTGATGAATTTAGATGTACAGAGAAAGTGTGGTGGGTATGCAAGAAAGTGAGGAAAAGTAGGAAAAGACGAGAGAAAAAAAACAGAAGGATAGGGAAAATAGTGAAAGTTATGGCAAGAAGGTGAAGAAAAGCTGAGGAGGTAAATAAAGATAAAGATTGCCTGGGAAAGCAATAGCAGACTGGGAGAGACAACCAGATAACTGAGAGTAAAAGGCATAGGAGGTAGAGAGAGAAACTGAAACCGAAGAAAGTAAGAGTGACAATAAATATAGAATCGAGAAGAATCTGGAGAGGGTGAGAGAATTTCAGTGGAAGAGAAAATGCAAAAGAGGAGAGGCAACTGAGAGACAAAAATAGTTGTGGACATGACAATATAAGAGAAAATGTGAAAGAATTTTGAGAATTAGTGAGAAATTCAAGGATAAATGAGAACAAAAGAAAAGACAGATAAGAAGGAGAGAAAAACTGAGGAAAATAGGAGAAGGGTGAGTGATGTGATGGAAAACGATGGCCAGAAGAAAGAGAGAGAAAAAACCTCAGGAGAAAAAGAGAATTGGTAAAAAATAAGGAGGAAGACAAAGGAAAATGAGAGAGCGATTAGAGTAAACCAAAATCAAGGAATATATTCGAAAACAGTAATAAGAGAGTACAATCAGAAAGAGAGAGTATAGAGGAGTGAGATGAGACAACATAATGAATGAGGAGGCAATAATTGGTCTAAAATTTGTAAGTAAATTGTTGTAGGAGAGTGAGAGAATAAAACAAAGAAAGTGCCTGTCAGAAGTGAATAGTAGCCAGAGTGATTACTGGGACATTGTCAAATGAATACAAAATAGTCTAATTATTTTAGTCATAGTTGATTCACTAAAAACTGACAGCATTGTTTAAATGGGTAGTGTTGGTGTTACTTATAAGAAATGCTGACAGTTTGAAATGATTCTCAATATACAGTAGCTATTCTTAATTATATTCTTTAGCTATTCATTATAGCTGTATTCTTTTTTACTTGATACAATACAATCAGTAGAACAATACGACAAGGCTTCTTGAAATTGCGCCAAAAATAAGGAGGATCTCTTTCATTCTATGCTTCGGTCTCTCTCCATCCTTCTTCATCTACCGTGTCCTCTATCTCTTTCTCTTTCCTTCTAATGCCAGCATGCCACTGAGTATCTTCAACCAGAGAATTATAATGAAATTGAATAAATTATTGAACTCATTACATACTTAACTTTCAGAAATAAAAATTTAAATCTCAGTACCCTTTTAAATTATTACGTCACAACATGTTTCAGACAGTAATGCCATTTTCAAGTGCATATTAGAGGTATCGCTAAAGAAAAAAGACAATTAAATTTTTATACTTACTCATACAATGAAGAAGTAAGGGAATATATTATAAATAGTGTCACAAACTTTTGCGTGACGCAGTCAAACTGTCAACATTAATATCCTAAGGTGTGTACAGACTTACGCTCTGCTCTACATCTAATGTCACTCGAGCAGATCGATTGATGATCGCAGGTGGAGCAAGAGTGGAATGCGCGAAGTGCGTACAGAGCTCAAGCTTGGCAAGTTCCTAGGGTGAACTAACCAATAGTTGCGCATGCGGGGTTAACGTTTTCGTTGGATCAGTTACGATCACTGTGTTAGCATATAAAATTATCAAAATAATTAATTGATTTATTGAATCATTAAAATTAAATAATGTAAAATTATAAAAACATTTTTAAAAATAGGTACCAGCATATTAGAAATCGTCACGCATCGTATAGAAATTATAGAAAACTTTTTTGAGTTTGTTGTGTAAGTGTTTGTGGTGTTTAACTTACCTGTTGTTAACATAGCAGATTTTATTTATTTATGAAATGGTAATCTCCTGCGCAGCATATAATTGCACTGAAAGTTTTAGGAGAAAAAGTGGAATATCTTTTCATGCGAAGTTGAAATTTATACACATAAATATTGTAAAGTTGTAACTGTAATATTATCCTTGGTTATGATGTAAGTGAACTCATGCAGCTGACCATTAATTAGTTTTGGTGGCTACCGTACCTTATTATTTTCAAAACACATTATAACTTTGAAGCCGAATATCACATAACACATTATAACTTAACCGATATCGTTTTTGCCCGTAGCTAGAAATAACCTAAAAACACCATGATCTGAAAAGACAATCTGAAAGTTATCCATACGATGCGTGACGTCACTGTTGTGACATCAAGATGGGTGGATTTGGCAGTAGATGTTGGCTTCAGAGGCTAGACTTCCCATCGTGTCTATTCTATAACTGGTCTAAGACGACAAGCGCAACCATACGATATGGCAACCATGGATCCTCTATTGTTAGATTTAAAATCATCAAACTTGAATTCAAACTGAGTTAACATCAAACTCCAGATTCAAATTTGTTGAATCAACTTCATTGGCTGAATGGGATGTGTAGATGTTATTAATTTAAAGGAATTCTGACAGTTTTAAGTGAATGTAACTTTGACAACCAATTTGATGTGCGTGCAATAATTATTGTTGCAATTCAGTGACAGACAGCCTCATTGTTTCGGTTCTGCTAGGCACAAGTCACCTCTAATTATGCTAATTTGCAAGGCTGCAATGAAGGTGAATTACTATAAGGACAGGGAGCATTGCCCTCCCATTATTATCAAACCATGGGGGTCACAGGTGTTGAATTGGAGGCTAAAAATACTCAGTATAATGTATTATAGTTGAAAGTTTGTTTCTTTCTTTGCTTGGACTGTAAAATTATGAAATGAGACACACAGTAGATAACCTAGGTTTAATTTTGTATGAATTGAAATTGTAATAGTTTTGAGCATTTGTTGTGCCAATTCAAAATGTATAATTGTACAGTACGCGTCCCGTATAGCATATAGGCAAGGAATGGTTCGTGGGGTTAAGCTGCGTACACATATACGCTCTTCCAACCCGCACCGAGCACGCTCCTCCCTCGTACCGCCCTCATACCACCATCGAACCACAGTCGCTCCGCCCACGCACCCATCATGAACGTTACGGAAGATGTTAGATCTTCTCGCGTTCCCCGGTCGAACCACTGTTGCTCGCCGGTCGATCATCAATCGCTCTGCTGGAGTGACGTTCGGTTGCGGAGCAGAGCGAAAGTCTGTACGCACCTTAATTCAAGGCTTTGCAAAAACATCAGGCTTCAGAAAACCTAGATCCCTAGATGGAGGAAGCTCACTACACACAGAGATTCTTCATGAATGAGAGAGTTGCAACGTATCACCAACAATGGAAAGAGCATGTTGAACGAATGTCAGCTGATAGGCTGTGTTGTGCTAAAAGGACGTAACTCCAAAATCTTGTTGTGCCGTGTGTGTCCACGTCTTTTAAATGTTTGGGTATACTACACAATCATTTCATTCAGGATTATCACCGAGGAAAATAGGAATGGATTAAATATCTAATCAAGATTCAGTTCTATGTTTGATTCACTGAAAAAACTCCGTTTAAATTATTCCTATTTCTGTAATATTTAGTTCAATAGTTTATACTCTTTTGAGAGTTATTGTTTGAATACCTTTTGGGAGCCTTAAATCATTGACCTAGCGAAGTGAGGTCTAAGATTCAAGTCGACGGTTTGGCATTTCTCTTAATGTTTAAATGTCTGAATGTTTAAATGTTTATATGTTTTTAAGTTGCGCATTTACATGACAGATATGTCCCTTTTTAAATTGCGCGTCGACGTATATACAAGGTTTTTGAAAATTTTGCATTTCAAGGATAATATAAAGGAAAAAGGAGCCTCCTTCATACGCCAATAATATCGTAAAAATCAGACTATAGAATTATTCATCATAAATCAGCTGTCTAGTGGACTATAATACTACCCGTTCAAAAACATCGAACATCTTGAAAATGTATCTTTCCATTAACGTTAGTAGACAGTTGACTACTACCCGTTCAAAAATATCGAACATCTTGAAAATTGTATCTTTCCATCAACGTTGTAGACAGTTGCAGCCAGACCTGATAACAGCGCTCACACTCACATTCCGGACGACACGTCACGGTACGATATAGGACAGAAAGCTCTATGTTTATTTAGGATTTTTTCTAGACATTTTTAATTGATAAATTATTTATTAATTTTTGAGAAAACATAACAACAGGTCAATGTAACTTACTGAGCGCGAGGTCTACTGTTCACAGAACTACTAGTTGTTTGAATATTTTTTGGGAGCCTTACACCATTATCATCATCATTATCATCTCGTACAGTAATTCTTTCAGGTCGATCTGTATTATCATTGAGGAAAGTATGAACAAGAACGAACGTTCAACCGGTTTCTGTGAATACGTTGCAAGCAATAACTATTGCAAGATACGACCTTTGACCCGGGAAGTGAGTCGTTCACTGCTCCTGCTGGCATCCATAGTGAGAGATCCACGTCAATCTGTCATCATCAGTTTAATTAGAAGAATGGATCTTATTTACGGGGAATAGTGCCAGTTTCAAGTTAATCTCACTATAGCATTGTAGCTCTAAACATAGAATAATAAATGTTTATGGCTTCTTCGTCTTCTAGCTCCATTATTCACGTCGAAATGAATGTAGGTGAATCCATCTACTTTCTGATGCTATACAGTTTTGGTTGTATCAGAGATTAAATATTACCATAGAGAAACAATAGCATAAGTAGATATCCCATGGTATAGGGCGTTTATGTCGCAACTTTTACTGTTATCTCAAGCCGATTACTGTTGATTATTGTCGAATTTTACTGTTCTGTTGGGGTGAGAGTGTATGAACGGCACAATATGAGAGACTACCAGCGTCATAAAGCTTCACGGGAAAGAACTAAGTTGACTATCGGCTTGAGATAACAGTAAAAGTTGCGACATAAACGCCCTATACCATGGGATATCTACTTATGCTATTGTTTCTCTATGATATTACTGAGATAGGCAATGAGCCTATATGAATATTTTTAAAGTATTCTTTTCTCAATGATTATATGTCGTAAATTTATTGCCGTATGTTATGACCAGAGAGAATGTATTGTGATAATTGTGATACCTTATAGAGCATTTGGTATTCTTGAATTTATTGTGAGGTCCACGTTATTTGATTAACATTGGTGTTTCTATCCTTGTCTGTTATTTGACAAAGCAGATATTTCCTCGATAGTGAAAGAACTGTGAACCGGTCAAATGTGGACCATGTTGGTTATTGACCGAGCGAAGTGAGGTCTAAGATTCAAGTCGACGGTTTGGCATTTCTCTTAATGTTCAAATGTTTATATGTTGCCCATTTACGGCGAAACGCGGTAATTGATTTTCATGAAATTTGACATGTATGTTCCTTTTTTAATTGCGCATCGACGTATGTATAAATTTTGCATTCCAAGGATAATATAAAAGGAAAAAGGAGCCTCCTTCATACGCCAATATTAGAGTAAAAATCAGACTATAGAATTTTTCATCATAAATCAGCTGACAAGTGATTACACAGATGTGTGGAGAAGCCAGTCTATTGCTGTATTCCATAAGGTCTATAGTTTCAATCAGGTACTTGTGGATGAGAATACTGCGTGAGGTCTACTGTTCACATAACTACTAGTATATTATCATAATCCATAAGCCATTAGAAGAAGTACAGTATTCCACTTAAGGCTAGATTATTATTATTCTCGTTACCAAATCAAAACAATCATCACCTTTCAGTTCAGTTTTGAGTGATTATCGTGAATAGATTGTTCCTCCAGAAATAGGTCAACAAGCTTCTCGTTAACAGATACCACGTGGTCAAATAGTGTACTACAGTCTATGAGGTAGAGTAGGTAGTTCTATTATTAGGTTTGGTAGGTAAACAATAACATTTGGTCTATTTATTTTGAACAGTTTAAGTAGGTGAATCTTATTATATTTGAAATAGTCATTTCTTTCAGGTAATATTCTTGTTTGTTTTGGATTTAGAGTGTGGATTTTTGAAGTTTTCTTCTATTATGTGAAAAATGGATACAAGTATTTTTATTGTAAAAATTTTATTGTAAATTTTATTTTTATTGTAAGTATTTTTATTGTAAAGTTGAATTGGTTAAGCACTCATCGATTTTATTCGTACGATATTTTGCAGTCCTTAAGAATTCTATCAGAAAACACGGAACTTGACAAACATCATCTGTTTGAAATCATCTGATAGAATTTATAAGGACGGCAAAATATCGTACGAACAAAAATTAATGTGTGTAACAATTGATTCTAAAGAAAATTGAATGCTACATTGAAAACTGCAGAACAACAAATATTTCTGTTGTCATTATCGGGGTTGAGTAACTGAGTTTTATTGTCTGATAAGTATTGAACTTCTTAGATTGACAATATTTTTCTGATGATTGACATTTTTTGTTGATACGATATACACGCGCTATTCTAGAAACAGATAAAGTATTGTATTCTCCAATTTGATGATTATTTTTAAATTTATAAAATATTGGAATGGTATTCAGTATTGATTGGTTCTGACAAGAGCTGACAATTATGCAAGTTAGGCTAGGCGCACACCAGTTGGCGCACACGACAAGACATGATCAGACACATTTAGTCACAATACTTCACATTGTTGCTTATGAAGCAACACACACTGATTAGTCATTGCAATTAGACATGTCTTCATAAGCAACTATGTGAAGTATTGTGACTAAACGTGTCTTGTCTTGACTAACTGGTGTGTGCCTAGTCTTAGTCATTGCAATTAGACATGTCTTCATAAGCAACCATGTAAAGTATTGTGACTAAACGTGACTAGACTTGTCTTGACTAACCGGTGTACGCCGAGCCTTATCTTGCAAAACTGAATAAAAAAACTAGATATTGACCAAACACAGATTTATTAAAATGGAGATACCGGTTTCGGTTGTTACACTATTATTAATCTCTGGTAAATTAGAACTTATAGAGAAGAGAGCAGCAGTATTTATACTACTAGCGAGCACTGTTATTGGTGAAAGCCTTGACCTATCAAGGTGAACGTCTGTCATTGGCCACGACAAGCCCTTCCCCAATTAGCGGTTCATACAAACGTTACAGAATAGTGATTCAAACAACCAACACAATAATGAAATATTACTAAATAGTTAGTTACATGTTACAAAATAAATATCTGGAATCAATAGACATATGTTACAGAAACATGACAAAACAATAGGATAAGGAAATACTATAATAAATAACTAACTAATTAATGATAAATCAAGATTGGTAGTTTTGTATTGGTTGAAAAGAAATGAATCTAATCGTATAAACTCAACTGTGATTTATCCTTTGTTACTCCAGTTATTTCTAAAGCTTCCAAAATATTTAGAAGTCGGTCTTTGTTAATAAAATGCAGAAATTCAACATTCTCCTTGAATATGTGATCGATTGTCATAAAAAAATTTTCAGCAAAGTTAGAATTCCGATTACATCTATTCCAATCTCTGATAATATGCTCGTTTACCCTAATCTTGAAACTTCTATGAAGAAGTGATCGCTTGAGCCAACTCCTTTGAATATGATTCATGAGTTGTCAAATCGCTTCCCGGTGGTTCGGAACCAACCTAAAACTGAAGGTCCATTCATATCACATTATCAGCCGCCTCATTACTCACGCACAAGCCCAGAGCTCATGTGAGCATCACCCTCAGCAAAAAAGAAAGAAGCCGATGGTGAAGAAAAAGCTAGAAGAAAAATATAGAGTAAAAGCCAGAAGAAGAAGATGAAAAATAATAATAAGACAATGAAGAAGAGGAAGATGAAAGAAAAGCTAGGAGAAAAAGAAGAAGAAGAGGAGATAGAAAATGAAGAAAAAGCCAAAAAATAATAGCACGAAGTGGAAGAAGAAAAAGAAAAGGAAGAATAAGACGAGAAGAAGAAGAAGAAGTAGAGATTGTAGAGAAGAGGTTGTGGTGGAGGAAGGAGCAGTTGAAGGTGGAAATGAAGATTATGAAAAAGGAGGAGGCGGTGATGAGGGAGAAAAGAATAGAAAAATAAGGAGAAGAGGAAAAATAGGAAGATAGGAAAGAAGAAGTAGGAAAGGAAGCAGGCCAACATTGATAACGTCTGAAAGTATGGCGTGGGAATCGACGTCCGTTAGCGAACAATAGAGAACGGTACTATTGCGCGTTATTTGACTTCTTCTCACTTCCTAAACTTTACTTGCGTGGCGATCCTACATTTTGGCTGTCAGCTGTTTCTCACTTACTATGTCACTCTATCTTTCTCCCTCTGTCACTCATCCTCACTCACACTCTCTCTTTTGGTAGAGATTTAGTGGGAAGAATACTTCGAATATTCTTTCCGAAGAATGGACATTGATATGTCCAAAGCTCCGCCAATTTATGTAGATGCATAACAATATTATCTATTTTATCTATAGTTATTACCATTTTTTTTTCATATTATATACAGCTCAATAATTATTTTCTTAATTAATATTTTGTAAATTCATCCATAATTTTGCTGTATTGTAAGCTATTGTATATACAATAAGTGTATAAGCCAGTATATATTGTAATCTACATAAATAAAGTACTCAATCAATCAATCAATCAATCAATCAATCTCTCTTGTCTTTCACTCAAACTCTATCCTTTTTTGGCTGTCAGCTGATTCTCATCTCTTCCTTTTCTTCTTCATCGCTGTTCAATTTTCCTTCTAAATGACTGTTCCTCACTCACTGCTCTCTCTTACTTCCCTATGGACTCCTCTCTCTCTCTCTCTCTCTCTTGACTCCTTTCACTCAAACTTCATCCTTTTTTGGCTGTCAGCTGATTCTCATCTCTTCCTTTTTTTCTCATCTTTGTTCAATTTCCCTTCTCAATGACTGTTCCTCACTCACTGCTCTCTCTTACTTCCTTATGGACTCTCTCTCTCTCTCTCTTGACTCCTTTCACTCAAACTTCATCCTTTTTTGGCTGTCAGCTATTTCTCATCTCTTCCTTTTTTTCTCATCTTGTTCAATTTCCCTTCTCAATGACTGTTCCTCACTCACTGCTCTCTCTTACTTCCCTATGAACTCTCTCTCTCTCTCTCTCTCTCTCTCTCTCTCTCTCTCTCTCTCTCTCTCTCTCTCTCTCTCTCTCTCTCTTGACTCCTTCTTTCACTCAAACTCTATCCTTTTTTGTCTGTCAGCTGATTCTCATCTCTTCCTTTTTTTCTCATCTTTGTTCAATTTCCCTTCTCAATGACTGTTCCTCACTCACTGCTCTCTCTTACTTCCTTATGGACTCTCTCTCTCTCTCTCTTGACTCCTTTCACTCAAACTTCATCCTTTTTTGGCTGTCAGCTAATTCTCATCTCTTCCTTTTTTTCTCATCTTTGTTCAATTTCCCTTCTCAATGACTGTTCCTCACTCACTGCTCTCTCTTACTTCCCTATGGACTCTCTGTCTCTCTCTCTTGACTCCTTCTTTCACTCAAACTTCATCCTTTTTTGGCTGTCAGCTGATTCGTATCTCTTCCTTTTCTTCTTCACCTCTGTTCAATTTCCCTTCTCAATGACTGTCTCACTGGATCTTCGTCTTTTTTTCTCTCTCTCTCTCTCTCTCTCACACACACACACACACACACCACCACACACACACACACACACACACACACCACACACACACACACACACACACACACACACACACACACAACACACACACACACACACACACACACACACCACACACACACACACACACACACACACCACACACACACACACACACACACACACACCACACACACACCACACACACACCACACACACACACACACACACACACACACACACACAACACACACACACACACACACACACACACACACACACACACACACCACACACACCACACACAACACACACACACACACACACACACACACACACACACACACACCACACCACACACACACACACACACACACACACACACACACACCACACACACACACACACACACACACACACACCACACCACACACACACACACACACACACACACACACCACACATACACACACACACACACACACACACACACACACACATACACACACACACACACACACACACACACACACATCTCCTTAGTCTACTCTATCACCATCCTTCTTTCTCTCTTAGCGTTGACGTTCACATCACAACTTGTTTCCTGGGTGATGATTGCTTACTTTCTTCACAGACCGTCAAATTCGGCCCACATAGATATTACGCAACAATGTGTATGTTGATGCATTCTGCTCTATAATATCCCAGAGGAATATCAGACGAGGTGGCTCATTCGTCTGTGCTTAATTTGTGTAAAATGCTAATTAGTCGACCTGAAAGCATAGCACCTGTGAAAATTAGTGCACTAATACTAGATGAGTTTATTGTGGGAACTGTTATAATTATAGCTCTAGTACTTGTGGAAATATAACTGGATTAGACTATTATGAGAGGTGATATTATTCAACTACTGTTGAATCTCGTATGGAGTATGGAGATACTATTTATTCATTTATTTATTCATACAATCCAGGTAAAAACAACAGTCATTGCCCAAAACTACTTTAAACCTTAATTTGGAATACACCGTCTAAAGGTTATGTTACTTACGTAACGTAAATGCTAAATTATTTGCACACAATTTTGAGTCCAAAAAATGTATCTGCTACAATTTTGAATTTATCAGATTAATCAATTTCCAAATACGAATCCAAACAAAAGTTTAACTGATAGAGTGTATTTGTGGTAATAAATATTGAGGTAGGCCTATTATCCAAGTACTTTAATATTGGACTTTATAATATATAATGTAATAAAGGAAAGAATTGGCTTATACACGTACAGGATAGGAAATTCAGGAATAACGCATAATCACTTCTGAATTACTGGACTACAAGGATGGTTGTAGGCATATATTAAATTTTTCAAGATTTCAGTTGGTCAAGTTTTCAGTTTGTCAAGTTTTTAATTATTAGACCCTTGCGGAGCACGGGCTACCTGCTATAGTGAGGTCTACGGTATAATGACAGTGTTTGATTAGCAATGGTATTGCTATCCTTGTCTATCATTCAACAAAGCGGATATCATTATCTCTTTCTCGCTTTGCTCTGTTGCCAGATCGTTTTTTAACGATGTAGAATTAATAAATAATTATCAAGATATTTCATCTTGATTATGAAAATTGAAAAGTATAATTTCTTGCTTAATAAAATATAATTTATTATTTCAAACGAGAATAAACAGTTAATATAATATCAATAAACCTGTATCAGCTACCGTCTATATAAGGCATTGACAAGACAGAAGATCGGCAACGTTGTTGTCCTATCTTTCTCCACTGCCATTATAACGTGGACCTCACTATAGTTATGAATAGGTACTATACTATGTAAAAAGTTAAGTGCCGGTTGCACAAAAGCAGGTTAGTTTTAACCGTGATTAATAACACGAGAACCAATCAGAGAAGAGGTTTTTGAATAGACGGCTTCTCTGATTGGTTCTCGTGGAATTAATCCCGGTTAAAATTTTACCGGCTTTTGTGCAACCGGGCCTAAGTCTATTTTGAGTATAGAGATACTGTATAGGTGTCTATTATTTTACTTGTTAGTCATATTATGAAAATGGAGGTAATTTTCAACTGATTGGGTCCATTTTAGAAAAATTAAGGAAGTTCCATCATTAACTGATTAGTTCTTATTGGGAATATAAAGGTGATATTCAACTGGTTGAATCCATTGTGAAAATTAAGACAAGCCTATTATTTAACTGATTAGTGAGCATGGTGTACTATGTAACGGATTGAGTTTCTATTGTGCGAATCAAGTTAATCTATTATTCAACTGATTAGTCTTTATCGTGAATATGGAGGTTAATTATAACGTTTACCTTATAATCTGTTACCTCAACCTGTATAATATTGTACTAGAACGGTAATTATTACTGTACAAAGACCCGGATGATTTTAAAAAGGTTATTTTGTTACCTAATTGGGAGGAGATACAAAGACAATAAGAACAACAGTGACTTTTGACTCTTCCATGGAAAATAACTCCTTAAGCTGCGTACACATATTCGTGCTTCCAACCCACCGAGCACGCTCCTCCCTCGTACCGCCCTCGTACCACCATCGAACCACAGTCCCGCCACCCACGCACCCATCATGAACGTTACGGAAGATGTTAGATCTTCTCGCGTTCCCCGGTCGAACCACTGTTGCTCGCCGGTCGATCATCAATCGCTCTGCTGGAGTGACGTTCGGTTGCGGAGCAGAGCAACAGTCTGTACGCACCTTTAGACAGTACCATACTTATCATGTATGATATATTCTAATCTATATACTTGATATTCCAATTTTATAGGTAACTAGCACAGAATAGAGCATTAGAGAAGTTTCCTCTGGCTCTAGTGACTGCTAGATTGTAAGTGGTCCTTGGCTTTTTTCAAATAATTGAAAACTATATAAAGGGTTGGTTTCCCTATCGAATACGCTTCTGAGGATATTTCTTATTATGCATTATGTTTATAGAGTACACCGTGCTCTATTCAATTTTCTAGTTGGAAGTAAATTATTATTTAACCTCTCTATGTGAATACTATCGATGTGAATGTGGGTCAACATCAAGTATATAGCTTATACGTTATCAGGTATTTGTATTTAATTAAGTTGATTTAATATTCTCATTGATTAGTTTGCGATTGGTCAATCTCTCCCTTACTCAACTCAACTCCCATTTGCTGTCTTTATTGTTGTATGTTGATACTGTTGTATGATTAAGTTGGCAACAAGAGGAAGAAGCTCGGGTTAAGCACTAGCGAATTATTGTAAAAAGGTTATGTTGGACCTTGTCTACTGTCTACTTATACTTGTCCACTTATACTGTCTAATTATTAAACAATTTACAACAGCCATAACTACAAATTCGCTGCTTTCTCATTGGTTAGTCTGTCATGAAGTCTGTGATTGGTTGAAGTTTCTCCTACTCAGCTCTCATTGGCTGTCACCATGACAGCGAAACAGCTGCTGTCTCATTGGTCATCTAGAGAGGAGCTCTCTCATTCTTTCTTACTAAACTTCTATTGGCCAACAGCACGCCGACAAAACTGCATACTTCTTGTAGATATCTCTTTTCTGTATAGGGCTACTTGTAATATAAATGTAAAGAAAATAAAAATCTCTTTAAAATTTTCTTTATATTCTTGTAGATAGATTGTAATTGATTAAATTCTCTCTTACTGAACTCGAATTGATAAAATAATTCCATCATCAAATCTCATTACCCTAAAATTTAGTTGAATATTTATAAAATCAATCTATCCAAATTTATTTTTTCATTCTAATTTATATTTTCAGATTGTGATTTAGTGTAGAAATTGAAATGGACATAACCTATGTATAATATTTGGACAATTTGAAACTAAATTAGGAAATTGAAGAAGTTTGGGGAAATAGCCTGTTTTTCTTTTCCGATCATTGAATTGTTTGTGCTAACCTTATAAATAAATAATTTTCGCTCTTACTCAACTCGATTGATAGATTAATATCATCATCATATTTACCTGATCACATTATTTCTAATAAACCAAGTCCCGTAAATGAACGAGATAAATAATTTTATCAAGTAAATAGATACTATAATGTTCTGATACAAGAGACGGTTACTTTCAGGTTCTAAGAAATTGAATGTAATCATTCTATTATATTTGGTTTTTAATTAAATCAAATTCAAAATTTTTAGTTTATTTATTTCTGGACTGAAAAGTGGACTCAAATCAATTCAAGTGGATAGCATAACCTCTAATTTTTATTCATTCATAACTGTACGTTCATTGTATTATCATTCATCCCATCATCATCACCTAGGCTTAAAATACTTCTAGAAAGTCGCCTTTGTAAAATAAATAAATAAATAAATATGTTTGCTTATGAAGCTACAACAAATTTCAAGTTTTACCATAAACGTTCTCATACCAAATCAGCGTACTGTATACGGTACGTTACTACAATAATCAAGACTGACGTACTCATAATTCATAAATCGATCACAAGTATATCGAACAATGTCATTCGATTCACTATGCTTATCGAATTCAAGGTCACTAAGAATGATTCACTTTATTCTGTCAGTATAGGTTAAATGGGAAGTTCCGATGTTATATCTAAGAATCGCTGCCAGTTTTAAGTGAATCTCACAGTACTTTATCATTGTGTACTAGTGAATCAGAGCTGGTTTATAGCAGACATTGATATAATATTTGAATCGTATTTCATATATCTATAATTCCATTACATCTGAAGTTATTAATCCGGTACTTTATTATATATATAGAACTGTGAAGAAGTATATTTTATTAGCTTCTAAGTCGGATATCTTAAATCTATATCAGTTTCTATATAACTGAAGCACGACTCTGTAAAATTTAACCGATAAATCCTCTCCACGTTTGTAAATAAATAACATCGCCTGATCCAACGTAAAGCAATTGACCAAGGTTAAATCAACGCTTTATCTGTATAGTATTGCTTTTGTTGTTCACTTTTTTTTTAATTATTGTGAAAAGTGTGTTCAATTAAAAAGATAAGCGTGCTCTCTTTATCTCGGCCAACCGTGAAATGTGTATTGGCTAATAAGACCGGCCAGCGATAACCTTGGTTGTGAAAAATTGGCAACAATTATTGTTTTAAAGTTATTGGCGGAAAATCATGTCAAACGTTGATTAGGTGTGTGTGGGGTGTTGTTAGGGTCCAACCAATTACGAGAATCTGAAATTCTAATTTTAATAAATAAATAAATTGTTTTTGATAGAAGCGTTATCAGTGTAACTTCTTGACAAATAGTGGTGGAAGAGAATTTTAAATTGTTATGAGCTATTTGAAATTGATTTCTTAGTATTTTCAAGATATATTTCATATTGAAATAAATTGTCTCATGGGTGAATGTTCACATGAATAGTATATTTCGCACCTAGAGCAGAAAATGAGTTTTTTCTGGCTCGAAATCGGTTTTCAAGTCCGAGGCCGAAGGCCGAGGACTAGAAAAGATTGAGAGCCGGAAAAACATTTTTGCCCGTGGTGCGAACGCTATTTTTCACCACACACAAAAATAAACAATATATATATGAGAATAGTTGTTTACTAAGCACTTCCGAAAGCAGAAGTGGAAGGTGATAGCTCTAGCAAATCTGAGGTAATCTGAATATCAGGAAATTGTCCAAGTATTTTTATTTTTTATTCTGATTTGTCTAAATAACCTAAAAGATGATGTTCAATTATGTGGGAGGTTGAGTTTATTCTTTCAAATGACAATTAGATGATATTATTATAAATGTTTTAATTATTGAATAATGAACACAAACAATGAAAAGTTTTTTGATCAGCTGTTTTTTGATCACCTTTATTAGTTCCATGTTAGCGGCTGGAAAGGGTACTCTTTCCGGCCTAGGCCGGAAAGAAACCTGTTCTGACGTCAGACGAGAGTCGTCTGCAAACAATGTCTTTCAGATCTATGTAGGGACTGGAAAACAGCTGCTTTTTGTGCAGTGTGGCGAAAACTTAATTTTATATAGTTATATTCATATAGTGAAAATTACTCTCACAATAGACTAATACTACAGAACTTCAAAAATTTAAACGTATATTTATGATTATTGGTGATGAAATTCCATTGCATTGCATTGACCTGTGTATTATATTCAATCTCGTCTTCCATAATACTCAGTACAAATAATTGTTCCAGCAATCAGATTTCTTACTTAACTATGTGTAATGCTAGTTCGCCTCCATGGTGCACTCCTTGGGTAACGCTAAATTGACTAGCAAATGATGGCGGTCAGATAAACTTATGTTCTCCTGACCGAAAACTACACAACATCTTAAAGAATTTGAAAATATATAGTGTATATGTAAACATTTGAGACTCATGAGCTTTATTATGTGTTGTGTATCTGCCATATGCTAAATAAATAAGTACAAATAATACATATATTAAATTCAAGCTTTAATCACGAGTATCATGAAAATTATAGCATATCATCACTAGAAGAAACATAGTAACATCATAGAGAAACAATAGCGTAAGTAGATATCCCATGGTATAGGGAATCTATGTCGCAACTTTTACTGTTATCTCAAACTGATTGCTGTCGATTATTGTCAATTTTTACTTTTTTGTTGGGGTGAGAGTGTATGAACAGCACTTGAGAGACTACCAGCGTCACACAGCTGCATGGAAAAGAACTACGTGAACTATCGGCTTGGGATAACAGTAAAAGTTGCGACATAAACGCTCTATACCATGGGATATCTACTTTTGCTATCGTTTCTCTATGGTAACATGCTCTAACATGATAATGTTGGATTTTATAAATATCCATAGATATTTATTGAACCACTTTGATTGTTCCTCTCAAATAGCTCAATCTGGTTGATGGTGGTGGGAATAATAATACTGAGGGTGATGCCCACATAAGCTCTCAGGCTTGTGCTTGGGTAATGATTTAACATTTTACAACAAACTGTAAAACATCTTTTAACTACAAACGTACTGTATCCTTCGTAATAACTATGCTTCGTTGTTACTGGCAGTGTATCGTAACAACCAACCCCACACTCTAAGCTACAATGTTATCTAAGACATCACATTTGTTGCATAAGTAGCATTTTGGCAGCCCTAATGGGGGAACGTGTCTGATAGAATAGGAAATGGGAGAGCCTTTGCAAGGATGTCATTTAGAGAAGAACTGCCGATGAGGATGATGGCGAGGTCCTAAGGAACATTGTTGTGGGGAAAGAGATGGAATGATAGGGGAAGAGAAAAGATGGAAGATATATAGAGTGAGACATATATAGAGTTAGATGGAAGAAAGGTGAAGGATATGGAAAGATTGGGGAAGAGGGAGATAGAAGAGGATAGGGTGGTATTGATGATGAAGGTGGAGGAGGATAGTATGATAATAGTGGAGGATAGTGTGATAATGATGATGAAGGTAGAGGAGGATAGTGTTAATAGTGATAGTGATAGTGATAATAGTGGAGGATAATGTGATAATGATGATGAAGGTAGAGGAGGATAGTGTGATAATGATGATAAAGGTGGAGGAGGATAGTGTGATAATGATGATAAAGGTGGAGGAGGATAGTGTGATAATGATGATAAAGGTGGAGGAGGATAGTGTGATAATGATGATAAAGGTGGAGGAGGATAGTGTGATAATGATGATGAAGGTGGAGGAGGATAGCTTGATGATAATTCACTGTAGTTAGACAAAGATGGCATTTATTGTGATTGAGTATGTGGGTGTTGTGATTGTTTAAATTAAATAAATGAATGGAATAATATTGAAAGAAGAGGATATGAATATTTATTTATTTATTTGAAAATTTACATATTTGTGGGCACCAGGAATATTGTAGGTAGAAGAGGATAGAAGATAGCCCGGATAGTCTGATGTACTGTAGATAGACAAGGATGACATACTGATGATTTTGCAGATACAGAAGGATGGACCGATGAATATTGTGGATAGAAGATAGCCCGGATAGTCTGATGGTAATGTACTGTAGGTACAGAAAGATGTCATACTGATGATTTTGCAGATAAAGAAGGATGGACCGATTATAAGATAGGAAGTGACTGAAAAAGAAAGAGAGTGAGCATTCCTTGTCAGGAAGCATCCTGGTACTGAGACAGTGAGACGTCCTTGCTGGTAGTGGAAAGAAGAGGAAATCCTGTCCCTTGATATGCTGGGAGGGGGGGGATTGATGGAAGAGCCCTGTGTTGACACAAAGAGCCGGTGCCAACAGGAAGAAGGGCGTTAGGGCATTTAGGGAAAGGGTGGGCTTTGAGGGCTGAGGGCTCAAGAAGAGCTGCACGTGCCCTACACGTGTACGACAAAGGACAGACTGTCTGCAGGCGTTTGGTTTTGTGGTGCATGTGTTTAAATGGACCGGTGCATACTGAGAATGTACGATAACGTGGACTGGTGCATACAGAGTGTACGATGAAGGGACATACTGTCTACAGACTTCTTCAATGTTGTTTTCCATCACGAACTGCTTATTATTAAATCACTTTTTACTTTCCTTGCCCTGTTACCATAGGTAAGAAAAGTATTGCTTGCCGAAAAAAATTAAGGTACTCCAATTTCTAAATTTCTATACGTTTCAAGGTCCCCTGAGTCCAAAAAAGTGGTTTTTGGGTATTGGTCTGTATGTGTGTGTGTGTGTGTGTGTGTGTGTGTGTGTGTGTGTGTGTGTGTGTGTGTGTGTGTGTGTGGTGTGTGTGTGTGTACACGATATCTCATCTCCCAATTAACGGAATGACTTGAAATTTGGATCTTAAGGTCCTTACAATATAAGGATACGACACGAACAATTTCGATCAAATTCAATTAAAGATGGCGGCTAAAATGGCGAAAATGTTGTCAAAAACAGGGTTTTTCGAAATTTTCTCGAAAACGGCTTCAACGATTTTGATCAAATTCATACCTCAATTAGTCATTAATAAGTTCTATCAACTTCCATAAGTCCCATATCTGTAAAAATTTCAGGAGCTCCGCCCCATCTAGGCAAAGTTTGATTTTAGATTCCCAATTATTAGGCTTCAGATACAATTTAAACGTAAACAAATGTAAATGTAACAATTTAAATGTAGACAAAACATTTCAAGTGGAAAAGATTGAGCATGAAAATCCCCACAATTAAAGTTTTGTAACTTTTTCACCTTAAATTGAAAATAAGCTCAAAATTCGGGAAAATGTGATTATTTCAATTGCAAACTGTTGACAACTGTTGATTCTATTAAATCATTCACTATGAAGAGATAGCAGAGCTCGTGTGTCTATAGCGTTATTGTCCTGTCACCAGCTGGCTTAGATCTTTGAATAGTAGTAGACTTGAGATGCGCGAGAACACTACCGTAGCGTCAGGTGATCAATTTTCATAACGGCAAGGAAAGTTGTGTGAGTGCGCCACACCAGATTTTTATTGCTATAAGAAAAAACGACTACCAGTCAGATCGTCTGCAGACGATTGCTTTTGTGGTACATTAGTTCAAATCGATGGGTGCAGGTACAGGGTGTATAATATCATTGATTAAATAAATAATATTTACTTACTTCATTGATGATATGTTATGATAAGATGCACAATATACTGAACGTGTATGTCGGATTTTATTAAAACTTATTCGTTGCTATTGTATCGTGTGGGAGTAAATAGAACATAGCACATTTTTTTTCTTATTTATAATTTTTACAAAGTAGCACTGATTGGGAGAGAAAAACTAAGGATACTCCTTGTACTATTTCTCTCCTAAATTTAGATAACATTTTAAATGTCCGAAATAGGGTTATGGCTACACTTTCCTTAAATTTAGTCCATTTTCACTAAAAAACAACGAAAACTAAGAAACATTGACTGTGTGTTTGTTATTTTTGTGATTGAAAATCACAATTTTTGTGATACATGTCTTGAAATGTATCGATGCATACTGGCCGTGTACGCATCAATGAAACACATTCAATTTTCGTATCAGATATGAGTAAATAGATCATAGCACATTGACTACGTGTCAACGTGTATTCGTTGTTTCTGTAGGTTTAGGTATTGAAATGAAATGAAAAAATCTTTATTATGTATTTCTGTAGTTGTAGATGTTGGAATGTATCGGGACATACTGACCGTGTAGATTTGGTTTTATTTAAACACATTGTTTTTGAATTAAGTATGATCGAATGGACCATATCACATTGACTATGTGTGGCCTTTGTTCTTATTAAGGTGCGTACAGACTTTCGCTCTGCTCCGCAACCGAACGTCACTCCAGCAGAGCGATTGATGATCGACCGCGGAGCAACAGTTGTTCGACCGGGGAACGCGAGAAGATCTAACATCTTCCGTAACGTTCATGATGGGTGCGTGGGCGGAGCGACTGTGGTTCGATGGTGGTACTAGGGCGGTACGAGGGTGGAGCGTGCTCGGTGCGGGTTGGAAGCGCGTATATGTGTACGCAGCTTTAAGGTGCGTACAGATTTTTGCGCCGCGAACATGAGCAATTCACTTTTAATCAGCTGATGCCAAGCTTTTTATATCTGTATCTTACCGTTTCTGTAAAAATACAGATATAATCAGCTGATTAAAAGTGAATTGCTCATGTTCGCGGCACGTATATCTGTACGCACCTTTATATACACATGCTTAAATTGGTCTGTTCATACACTGTCGTGTAAGTTTTTGGTTGTTTTTGTCTCTTTTCTGTATAGGGCTACTTGTAATATAAATAGAAATAAAAATAAAAATCTCAGTACCCTTTTTTGAATTATTTTATCACAACATGTTTCAACATTGACGCCATTTTTGGTTGTTTTTGTATTACTCATGATTAGTCTATCCGCTAGACTTCAAGACGTAACCTATTTCGGGCTATGTGTAACCTTATCTAAATTTGGGAGAGGAATAGCACAAGTTCACCTTATTCTTTTCTCTCCTTATCATTTTGATGATGTACTTATTGTATGAATCAATCAAGAATAAATACCATAGCACATCGTCTATGTGTGCAAGGTGCCATCTGGATCTGGGTGTTTTAAAAGGATGAATGAACATTCCTTTCTTGGTCTCTGTGCAAGGTAGTGCAGATGGTTGGATTTCGTTCCTTGTTTACTACATCAGCTGTTCCATTCATCTGTCGATCAGCTGTTGGGACTTCCTTTGCAGCCGTCCTTGTTTGGGTTTCTGTGTCACATTGTTGGATGTCGGAGATGTGTTTGAAATAATTATGGTGAAACTCATGGTCTCTAGAAAGAGAGTAGGGGTCTTTGGTGAAACTTTGGTTGTGGAAGGGATTTTTCAAAAATTTCAGTCCATAAGAATGAGCTTCAAAATAAAAGACTGAGCGTGTTTTTGGATACAATATGAAACTGAAAATGTATTTGGAAATTACTTCTTGAATTCATTAAAACCCAGCGTCAAAAACGGATAATTCATTGTTTACGACCTCTCGTCTTCTTTAATCATCGTTTAAAAACTTTTATATCTTGCGTCAATGACCTCTTGAAACAGAAGTGATATGCGTAGATAATATTTCTCAATTTTCCGCATTAAATTTTAATTTCATAATAAAACTAAGTTCTGAGTTGTACTTTATTATATGCTCTATGTTTGCTCCATGTATAATGAAGAATGAACTCTATGAATTCCAGGGTAGATGCTCTCATTAGATTCGAAATGTGTGTGCCTCTATACAATCTTCGGTTTATATACTAGCATAGAGAAAAAATACCATAAGTAGATATCCTATGGTATAGGGCGTTTATGTCGCAACTTTTACTGATATCCCAAGCCGATAGTTCACGTAGTTTTTTCCCATGCAGCTGTGTGACACTGATAGTCTCTCATATTGTGCCGTTCATACACTCTCAACCCAACAAAATAGTAAAAATCGACAATAATCAACAGTAATCGGCTTGAGATAACAGTCAGTAAAAGTTGACTGACATAAAGACATAAATTCCCTATACCATGGGATATCTACTTACGCTATTGTTTCTCTATGATACTAGTATGTTATTAAGGTCCGTATGCAGATACTCGGTTTAAACGGAGAAATGTCAGCTGTTCGTTTAAACTCCGTATGAAGCACATTATGATAAATGCAACCATATCTACTAGTAAACGTGGTTTAGCGTTAAACGTAGTTTTAGCATATAATATAGCCCTTAGACTAGTTTTTATAGAGTGCTGATTTTTTTGTAGACTCGACTTAATCAATGTCCTTATGAAAAAAAAATTGAACTATCACTTCCAGTTACATCTCATTAATAAAATGACGTTTGATTTGGTTTTAATTATCTATTAATAATGCTGTAATCAAATAGAAAGTGAATGAATGAAAGTTGATAAATAGTTGTCGACTCACCAATTAAAGGTGCAATGATAATGAAAATTCAGTCCTCAACAAAATAAAATCATTATTTTCATTCATCTTTCCCGCTCTCTCCTATTCAATTTTCTCTTGTTCTCTCTTTTTTCTTTCTCTATTCAAATTTCTCTTGCTTACTGTTTTCCTTTCTCTTTAACTCACGTTTTATCGTATATATTCCTTCCTCTTTTGACCGTTTTTGTGCCTATTTCGGCAGTACATTGTCGTCAGCGTAATTTCACGTTGAAATTAATTATTCTCCCATTGTCTAATGGAAATTCGATACGTTGCTTACTTTGCACCAAACGGGGTCGAATCTTGTTGACCTCGCTTCCTCTATCCGTTCCCGCCTCACACCAATTCTCTCCTCCTTTTCCTCTCTCTTTCTTTCCTCTTTCGGGCGACATTCTTGGTGAAACGCGCGCAAAAACCGCGAAATTTTTTTTGTCAATATCAGTTTAGTGCTGGTTACGTTGACCGACCGTCAACTCTATAGTTATAAAACAGTGATAAAATTGTAGATTAGGTGACAATAACAAGGTTCAAGGTCGTGGGATATAAAAGTTGGACTTTCACATTACAACCTTACTTGCTATTCGTGTAGAGTTTTGTAGGTTATGTGTGAGTCATATGAGTAGTCATATAAACAGGCACAGCATTTGTTGTGGTGCATTTGTTCAAATATGTAGATGTTTCTGTGCTGTTTCAATACAAAGTTCGGTATTGGTGATTTGAAATCTTTGTGCTCTATACGATCATATTTTTTTAGATCTCTGTATAGAGTGGGATTCTTTTTGTAAAAAAATTCTGGTTATATATTCTTTATCACTGTTCATATGGTGGGCAATATCAGAGACAAATAATACAAGTACGTATTTGACGGTATCTTTACTCTATTTCTATACTAAAATAGTGTCCGAAAAATAAGGTTCAATAATAAATGTAATGATAAGTTTTTCTTGTTTTACCATTGACCTTTACGAGAGAGATAAATTACTAGACAACATTACCTATATCATAGAGAAACGATAGCATAAGTAGATATCCCATGGTATAGGGCGTTTATGTCGCAAGTTTTACTGTTATCCCAAGCCGATAGTTCACATAGTTCTTTCCTATGCAGCTGTGTGACGCTGGTAGTCTCTCAAATTGTGCTGTTTATACACTATCTCCCCAATAAAACATTAAAAATGGACAATAATCGGCTTGAGATAACAGTAAAAGTTGCGACTTAAATTCCCTATACCATGGGATATCTACTTAAGCTATTGTTTCTTTATTCCTATATGTATTTCATTACGTATAAATGTCACTGCATCTCACCAACAACAAACAGTGTATGAAAATTTTGCCATTAATTTAATAGGAGTTTTCGAGTTATAGGGTTTTAGAGTTATAGGGATTATAGAGTTTTCGAGTTGAATATGTTTCGAGTTGATTAAGCTATACAAAATAGGAGTAATTTATTAATCCCTTCAAGTATCTTATAGATACAACAATATTTCAAAATTGTTGATACATCAGCAGTAAAGGACGGATATTGTTTTGCCATTTGACTTTCAATACCCCCACTGGCGAACAAGAAAGAGTTATCTTATGCCAGTGGTTTTTTCACTTACCGTTTATTATTATTACATTTTGGTTGGATTGTGTTGTCATGTTGAGCTTTGTTTCATTTATGTATATGTATTTATGAGTGTGGAATAAATTTGAATTTGAATATTGTGAGTAGATAATAACTTTGAGATTATCCAATTTTAATGCTATCATTTTCCAGTTATTGTAGGGCGCTAAACGTCAGTGTCTAAATCAGCGTCTATTGACTAAACTTCAATACCCTTGAAACAACATTTTTTTCTCTCAGTCCCTTGAAATATTTCATCCGGTCTCTGGATAAACTGTACAGTAATTTTCAAACAGTACAATTAGATCAGTTGAATAAACTGTAAAACTCTGGTCACCAATAATCTACATTATGATAATATACGTAAAAATATGTCAAACAACCCTTGACACAACATTTTTTTCTCTCAGTCCCTTGAAATATTTTATCCGGGCACTGGATAAATTGCAAAGTAATTTTCAAATAGTAGCCTACTATTCGATCAGTTGAATAAACTGTAAAACTCTGGCCACCAATAATCTACAGTATGATAAGATAAGTAAAAATATGTCAAATAAGTTCAAGAAAGTGAAAAAGTGACAGTACAAAAACAAAAACAGCTCAACTTTGACCACAGACAATTTAAAGCTTCTTCTCTGTTCTTTGTCCTTTGACCAATCTTTCACATTTTGTTTCTTATCATTCACTTAAGATTCAATTCAAATCTGTGTGTCCCAAAATTCCATTTTTGAACTGAATATTTATTTAATATATAGCCCGTTCACTGGCTATTTGAAACCAGGAAAGCTCGAGTGAAAAGAAGAGGATCTACTCAAGTGTTCTTGGAACTATTTTGTCTTGATTGTTGATGCAAAATGGCGGATACGTGGGTGTTTGAGCATGCTCATACTAGGGCACACACACTTGTGAAGACTGACACACTGACCCGCATGCAAAACTGGCAAGTCTAGGGGGGCCGGGAGGGTTCAGAGGGGGAGGACCTCTTTTACATTCCGTGCTGGTGCAACTTGTGATCCTTTTCGGAGAGAGAGAGAGAAAATTAGTGAGAGGGCATCCTGTTCCTTGACGTAAGCTGGCTTGATACAGTCATCGAACTGTTTCTATATGTATACTGAATGGGGAACTGTACATGTGTATAAAACAGGTGCCTGGTGCCGTTATGTTGTGTGAGAGCCAGCTATAGGGTGGTCCACGTTATAATGGCAGTGGATAAAGATAGAAGAATAGCGATGCCGATTCTCTGCATTAATTAATTATATTTCTACACTGTCAGAAACATAATTGACATCGTTGTGGACCTAGAAAAGGATAGTACAACCGGCTTTGTCGAATGATGGACAAGGATAGCAAAACCAAAGTTGATCAAATACTGTCATTATAACGTGGACCTCACTATATGTTGTTGTACAGTATTGTGTTGTGCCTGTACTTGTACTGTACAGTTTATCAATGTAATGGTGTTGAGTACGTTCAATTTCTGTTTCATGAAACTTTTCAATTATTAGTTTGTGAAGATACTGATTTCGTCTGTTGTGAAGTCTCTCATAGTTTTTGTAATAGTTTGAAAGTTCCAGAAACATTCTGACAACGCCAAAATTTGGTCCGCTGGAAGCTCAAGTCTTTATTCATGTTACCCAAACTATCATTGACCGAGCGAAGTGAGGTCTAAGATTCTCTTAATGTTTATATGTTGCGCATTTACGGCGAAACGCGGTAATAGATTTTCATGAAATTTGACAGGTATGTTCCTTTTTTAATAGCGGGTCGACGTATATACAAGGTTTTTGGAAATTTTGTATTTCAAGGATAATACAAAAGGAAAAAGGAGCCTCCTCCATACGCCAATATTAGAGTAAAAATCAGACTATAGAATTATTCATCATAAATCAGCTGACAAGTGATTACACAGATGTGTGGAGAAGCCAGTCTATTGCTGTATTTCCATAAGGTCTATAGTTTCAATCAGGTACTTGTGGATGAAGAATACTGCGTGAGGTCTACTGTTTACAGAACTACTAGTAATGTAGTGATATACTTAAGAGTACTGTTGCATTTTCTTGTGCATATCTCTAACATCAACTTGCTGTGCAGGATAATATATGACTGACTATCAACATTTAGTTATTTCTTCAACCGTAATTTACTGTCCAACTCAATTTCAATCCTAGTGTCTAGAATTCTACAGTTAAGCTGCGTTTACACCAAAGTTATTAACAAAATGTTTATTTTCCCATCCTTATAGATTCTATTAGATTGAACATAACTTATCATTACACGCATGATGTGCATAGTGTTTGTCATGTGTATGATAATTAGTTATGTTCAATCTAAAGGTGCGTACAGATATACGCGCCGCGAACATGAGCTATTCACTTTTAATCAGTTGATGCCAAGCTTTTTATAACTGTATCTTACCGTTTCTGTAAAAATACAGATATAATCAGCTGATTAAAAGTGAATTGCTCATGTTCGCGGCGCGTATATCTGTACGCACCTTAATAGAATCTATAAGGGCGGAGAAATAAACATTTTGTTAATAACTTTGGTGTAAACGGAGCTTAACTGTTCATTTATAGAATCTGTATAGAATCCATTCTGTCTTGCAATTTGCAAGAGTACTTTTCTTTGCGTTCCATTAACAGCAGCTGCTCTCATGGGTGATAAGGCTAGTCACTATTTTGTGAAGTTTTATTGTGTTATTTCACTGTATCACCCTCGAATATCAGCTGGTGTTTTGCTCAAGATATCCCTCAACCCTATCCCTCAGTTTGAACAAAAATGATACGAATGGAAAACATTCTATTTTCTTTGGTATATGCCCACAGAGTAACAATAACACAGAGAAACAATATCAGGCCAATGAAAGGTCCTTCCTTATTTCATGGTTTGACGTATCACCTATCCCGTACTACTGTGTATATAAATCACTTCACTTATATGGGCTACTTTTGTTCAAATTAATAAAAACAATATAAAAACTTGTAGGCCTAGTACCCTTTATTAAAAACTTTAAAATATTTTAATATTTATGACCTATGGTCGAAACTAGTCGTTAAAATATTTTAAAGTTTTTAATAAAGGCTACTACAAGTTTTTATATTGTTTTTATTACTGTGTATATCTATTCTGGCGGTATAGTTTTGTGAATTGTTTCAGTAAGTTTCCCTATATTCTTCTCGTGTTTTGCTCATGGTATCTCTGAACCCTACTTTGACCATTTTCATTGTTATACATTGTCATTTGTGATAAAGAAGCAATAAATAAATGAAACCCTCAGTATAATGATGTGCCACATATTCTGTCCTACAGTTTATATCAATACTGTCAGTATATTTTTGTGTATTGCCAGTAAGGTATCCTGTATTCCTGTATTCGGTATAATTTACCGAGGATGGTTATAGGTCTATTTTAAATTATTCAAGTTTTGAGTAGGTCAAGTTTTAGTTTGTCAAGTTTTAAATTAGACCCTTGCGGAGCACGGGTTACCTGCTAGTCTCTAATAAAGACAATAAGGATATTACATTATTGAATGAAAAAGACTAAGAAATTGTCAAAAAACCACTGATTTATTGATAATTAGAAAGACCGGTTTCGGTTATTACACCATTGTCAATCTCTGATAAACTCAGTGAATTGTTTATCAGAGATTGACAATGGTGTAATAACTGAAACCGGTCTTTCTAATTATCAATTAACAAACTCAGTGAATTGCTTATCAGAGATTGACAATGGTGCAATAACCGAAACCGGTCTTTCTAATTATCAATAAATCAGTGGTTTTTTGACAATTTCTTAGTCTTTTTCATTCAATATGAATAATTACCACAATATCAACTTCTCAACTACACAAAAAGCAAAAAAAAAAGATATTACATTATGCCAATATATTTGCTACTTCTTTCAATTTTTGTTTTCTGGTTCTATTTCTATTCATTGTTTTTATTTCTATTCACTTTTCCCGTTTTATATTTATGCTTTTTATTTCTATTTTTTATATTTATTTTATGAATTTGTTGTGTTGTAGGTATCCTGGAGATGACGACAGCAGCGGAGAGCAGCATTCAGTTCAGCGGGCACACGCTGGACAAAGCAACCAAAGCCAAGGTGACGCTCGAGAACTACTACAGCAACCTCATCGCTCAGCATGTCGAGAGGAAGCAGAGGTTAGTATGGTGCTATTGCTATCCTTGTCTTGCTAATCAAACAGTTGGGAACTTTGGAAGGCGGGAAGATGGGCTTCATGCTAGAATAAATTTAATAGTTTGCGTAAAAAAATGTTGACAATAAGATTAAAGGCACATTATAGAACCAATCAAATAGTCTAAAAGATTCAATATAAATTATTGTAGATTGATAAAGAGGTTGCAGAGGTTAGTTGATATTGCTATCCTTATCTTGCTAATCAAACAGTTGGGGATTGGAGAAGGATGGAAGAGAAGACTTCAAGTTAGAATCAATTAAATAGTTTGTATCTTAATTGTAATGAAATGTTAATAATTAAAGGCACATGATAGAATCAATCAAATTGTATGAAAGATTCACAACAGATTGATTGATTGATTGAGTACTTTATTTATGTAGATTACAATATATACTGTCTTATACACTTATTTACAATAGCTTACAATACAGCAAAATTATAGATGAATTTACATGATATAGATTAAGAAAATAATTATTGAACTGTATATGATATGAAAGAGCAATTTGTAATATAATAACTATAGATAATAATTATATTGTTATGCATCTACATAAATTGGCGGCGGAGCTTTGGACATATCAATGTCCATTCTTCGGAAAGAATATTAAAAAATATCCTCCCCACTAACTCTCTACCAAAAGATTGTAGATATCTTTACTAAAAGATCTCTACAGATTGTAGATTGATGAAGAGGAAGAAGAGTATAATAAATAAATGAATAAGAGTTGATAACCAAATAGTTAAGGAAGAGGAAAGAAACTCAATGCTGGAATTAATGAAATAGTCTGTCTCTTGGTTAGAATAATAAGTTCACAATAAATAGTAGAGAAATGAAATGAACTGAAAATATTTCTTAGGTGAGTTAGGACTTTTTAGTACTCTGTAACATTAACTCTGGAAAACCAGGAATTACTCATTAATTTTCTATTTTAAAATGGGTGGCCACCCTGAATTTTAATAATTGTAATAAATAAATTATTAATTATTAATTCAACTCTACAAATTACTACTAAAAGTTTCAAGTTTCAAGTTCATTTATTGACACACTTTACAATTTACAATAATAAATAATACACAAAACATTACAAAACAATAATATAAAGTGGTTAGGTAACCTCATTTGAAAAAACGTGTTGAGGCACCATAAAATTAAACATACATTCTTATGTGGTTTTACTTGATGTTTGTGTGTTTTTATTTATACTTATTTGAAAATATACATTTTTTTCACGTAGACTGGCGAAGTTGGAGGAGTCGCTGAAGGACGAAGGCCTCTCGGAGGCACAGAAGCAGGAGAAGCGGCAACTGCATGCGCAGAAGGAGACAGAGTTCCTGCGACTGAAGCGGTCGCGACTCGGTGTCGACGACTTTGAGCCCTTGAAGGTCATCGGGCGCGGCGCTTTTGGCGAGGTAGGCTACACAATTATTGCTAAAATATTTATCCAATTAATCTATTTCAAAAGTTGACACGAATTTTCAAAACAAGTATAACAATGTGAAAGGGTACAAAAATAACTAGACAATTATAAATAAAAAAAATATATTCAGGGTGAGTCATATTTATGGGAACCCTTCAATAAGTTGGAGACTGTTGTAGATATACTACTGTAACTTCCAGGATAAGTTATTGGTCTACCTTTTGACGTACAACTGAATTTCAACTTCTCATAAGGGGGTAACTTAGGGGTTGTTACTCGAATATTTTAAATGTAAACACCCATTGTGTGATTCATCATTTCAAAGGCCTTTTCAAAACAAGAAAGATGACATCAATAAAAATGTTCTATGATATATACGTATCCAAAATGGCGACTGATTGAATTTCTGTGGCGACTGACTGAGTTTTAGTTTTTAACCCTTTCGGTACTGGGTTTTTCTAATAGGAAGTGGTACGCTCAGCTGGGTTTTCTAGAAAATCTTGTTTAAGGAAATGAGGGGTTGTAACTCAAATATTTTGAATGTAAACACCCATTGTGTGGGACATCAATTTAAAGGCCTTTTCAAAACAAGAAAAGAAATACATATAAAAACATATCAATAAAAATGTTCTATGTTACTTGTATCCAAAATGGCGATTTACCAATCATTTCTTTGAAAACTAAAACTTCAATCAGCCGCCATTTCGGATACGACCAATAACTTATCCTGAATGTTGAAGTATTATAAATAAATAAAGGTTTTTATTGAACGTAATACATTTTTTAAAATAATCAAGTAAATGTTGATACATATTTATTGTCAGCGTTTTCTCCTTGGCTGAGTGCCGTCAGGAGGTGCGTTACAGTATAATATCTAGAACATTCTCCAACTTATTGAAGGGTTCCCATGCATATGACTCACTCTGTATATGCAATGTAGTCCAATATCATGTAATATAATATTGATCGATTTTTCAAAAAGTACACTAATTGTTGTTATTAGTTTAATATAAAAAATAGAAGTAATAGAAGGCAGAAACGGCACCAGCTGTGACAATTAAAGCTGGATTGCCATATATCAGTATCAGTGAACGTGTCCGGTACAGTAAAAATATAATTCCTATGAGTTCTAATTGGACTATTCTTCGGGTTTAAGTGGGAATAGTCCCATTAGAACTAATAGGAATTATATTTTTAATGTGCCGGTCACTGACTCTGATTAGTGGGAATCCGCCTTGAAGATTCGAACATTGAGAAGTATGCTTGAAGAACTGATATAAATTATTGTTCTACTCTCAAACAAATTCTAATCAATAGTCATAAATAAAAATATAAATCTGAATACGCTTTTTAAAATTGTTTAGCCACAAAAAGGGTACTCAGATGTCTACTTTTATTTATATTCAATAAATAAATATTCAACAGTAGCCCTAAATAAAAAAGACAACAGTAGCCCTAAATAAAAAAGACAACACTAGTCAATATCGTCATTGATTATTCTTTTATTCTTGATTGATTCGTACAATAAGTACATCATCTGAATGATGGGGAGAGGAAAAATAAGGTAACCTTGTGCTATTCCTCTCCCAAATTTAGATAAGGTTACACATTGTCCGAAATAGGTTAATTTTATATACCCATTCTTCACTTAATGTATTATTAGTGTATTATTAATTTATTATTCTTTTATTATTAATGTATTATTCTTTAATACATTAATAAACTAACAAATCCTGTTCATGTGTTTTTGAATCATTATCCTTATCCTTTTTTGTTCAGGTGCGACTGGTGCAGAAGAAAGACACAGGACACGTGTACGCGATGAAGATCCTGCGCAAGGCGGACATGTTGGAAAAAGAGCAGGTGGCGCATGTGCGTGCGGAGAGAGACGTGTTAGTGGAGGCCGACCATCAGTGGGTTGTCAAAATGTACTACAGCTTTCAGGTAAAATGCACTTTTTATCACACATTCCTTTTTGACGACAAAATTCCAATAAGACAATTTTAAAAACTTTAAACTTCATGCATTACTCAACCTCTAACGAAGTTTCTCTTCAAACTGTCAGCATTGGTTTAATGGGAAGCATTGATGTAATTTATGAGTAATGCAGACAGTCTGAAGAGAAACTAACTTCAGCGCAAAACATCAAAATTTGAAATAGTGTCTCTCCAGTTCAAAAATATCAAAAGTGAACAATTTTAAATTATTAACTTCTAACACAATGAAGATCAATAATAAGTAAATCTCCGATTTCCAATGAATTTTGGATAGAAAAATAACACAATTTGTTCTAGGGGAATTTTGACAAATTTCCATTGATGCGTGATAACTTCCAGTAAACCCAATTGTGGTATTTTTCTGTACTGGAGAGCAGAAATTATTGAGAATAACACAAATGGTTCTTTTTCTTTGACTGAAACTTTTGGAAAAATGCGTGATAACTTCCAGTAAACCCAATTGTGGTATTTTTCTGTACTAGAGAGCAGAAATTATTGAGAATAACACAAATGATTATTTTTTATTGACTGACACTTTTGGAAAAAGGACCATATTATTCGGGACTCAAGCTTTTCAACTGTCTGCCTGAAAGAATTAGGTTATGTGGTAGTCATTGGCTATTCTTGTCTTCAATTACTAATGTACTTGTAAAAGCGTGTCCCTATACAATGGAGGAATGTTGCAGTGCCTTTACACTTTGAGTTAATACAAATGCAATACACTTTGCGTAGAAAAAATGTTCATGACATGTTACATGCCACTTGAGCTCTGCTCAGATTTGTGGCTTCACGTAACAAATGATGATAATAATAATAACAATAATATTTACTTAGAGTACTTAAGGCGGCACAATAATGTTGCAAGAATAGTATATTTAGAATTGCAACTGAAGAATGGTATGATAAATGAAACTCCACCATACTATTCATATACACCACCTGCATTTGCTGAGAAAAACCATGTCAAGATCTATTGGGATGCTCAGATGATCACTGATAGGCAGGTCCTACATAACAAGCCTGATATCCTCTTGATGGACATGTTGAGAAAATAAGCTATCATAATTGATGTTGCGGTGCCAGCTGATGAGAATGCTCAAAAGACCCATGGAGAGAAACTCAGGAAATATCAGGAACTCGCATTCGAACTCAAAAATATGTATGGCTTGCACAAGGTCAAAATATTGCCAATTATTATAACTGTGGGTGAGCTGATACCAAAAACAACAGTGGATGCTGCAAAATCATTGACGTTTCAGACAATCTACTAGAGAACATGCAAAAATCAGTTCTTCTAGATACGGCACGTATAGTACGTCAAACACTGCAATGTACCTGGTAGTTTAAATGTAGGCTGATGAGAACGATCTGAACAATAGCGAAGAATTGGAGGTTGCATGTAAACGCCCCTATTATTTGTATAATCCGCAAAAGCGTCAATAATAATAATATTAATGCTTTTGAATCTTTAATACTTTTTTTAACATAGGTAAGGGTTAATTTGTAACGGTCATATTATATTATCGTCATATAATGTCAGTATGTTGTGTTTAGGACACGATAAACTGATACACATTTTGTTGCTTAATACTTTCCCAGCTCATGCTCTGTACTAACCACAACATTTGCTGTGTAATACCAGAGACAAACAAGTAACCTAACCTAACCTTACGCTTATCCTTTCTCTATGGTAATAGAATAGACTACTATTATCATTTGATGTAAGTATGTTGAATGTATGTTAGTACTGTATGTAATGAGAGTGTATGTTGTGTATAGGACACGATAAACTGATATATTGTTGCTTAATACTTTCTCAGCCCATATGCTCAGTATACTAACCACAACATTTACTATGTAATACTATTATGATTTGATGTAAGTATGTTGAATGTATGTTAGTACTGTATGTAATGAGAGTGTGTCGTGTGTAGGACACGATAAACCTGTACCTGATAATGGAGTTCTTGCCGGGCGGGGACATGATGACCCTGCTGATGAAGAAGGACACACTGAGCGAGGAGTGCACCCAGTTCTACATCGCCGAGACTGCGCTCGCCATTGATTCCATCCACAAGCTCGGATTCATTCACAGGTCAGTTTTGTGCATCCACCCAATAAACTGGCTTTATTCCCGTCATGCATCAGTATTTGATTAACATTGGTGTTTTTATAATTCGACAAAACAGATAGCCTTATCCTTCTCTAGCTCCGTGCAACGTTGCCGGATCGTTTTTCAACAATGAAGAAATATCATCAATAATTATTATTAAACGAAAATCCAAATAAAATGCTGTAAATCACCCCGAAGACTGCTGCTACTGCAAATATTGACAACAGGGTAAACAGCTAGATGGAAATTCGATGAGCACCATGTAACATATTTAAATCTGGGTAGATGAAAAGCCCTAACAGAAATAGTAATAGGTCTAAAAATAAAGTAATTGGCTAATATCGCCAAGCAGATAATAAACAAGATTAGATAACATCAGCTTGTTCTGGCTAAATGGTACAAGAACTTAAAAAGGATTTAAAGGAAGTTTACTACTCATAAATAGATTATTTATAAAATATTTGAAGATTGAGGTTATGTAGATGTATTCACGGATCGGTGACCTAGAGATCGATCAAACCGAAGAACGTAGAATCTGACCAAAACCCCTTGGCAGAGCTTTATTGCATTCGGATGGTGTGCAATGTGAAAAAACACCCGTCCACGTGGCTAATTATTAGGTAGCATGGAATTAATATTAATATATAGAATATTAACTAGCATGCAAAGAGCATAAATAAAAAACCAAATAAAAATAATTTAATGTATTCAGGAAATAAGAGTTACCAGGCGCATGAATACCTAATAAAATTTGCATGCACCAATAGTAAAACGGCAGTTAATAGGCGGCAACTGTAGGCCAATTCAAAATATTTATATATATTTATATAAATGTACTAGATTTTGTGTAAAAATTTGTGTAATCTATGTTATCAATATGGCTCGAATGCAAAGAAATTATTAATCATATAATCTAAGCAATATTTTGGCATTTTTTGTAAGATCTATTTGAATTTAATGGCGGAGGATTGAGATATTTAAATTTTATGCTAATTTGAAAGTCGGAAAGAGGATCTGTAAAACTTGAAAAGGAAGAACCAGCACTCGCCAGCCAGATGCCACCATAAGAGGACCCCAAATATTTTAGAGCGAAGTACCTTATTAATAATTTTGTAAAAATTAAAGTTAAAGTAAATTATTAAATTTCTTAAAAGACTTCGTGATGCTATTGTGAAGCAGAAGTCATTTTTCATTTTAATTAAATTTATAACCCCTTGGAGGAGACGATTCCGGCTACCATATTCCCGGACCGCATGGAGTTGGATCGACATCGGCGGCTTACAAGAAGATTTTCGACACGTGAGTGATTAAATTTGAATTTAGTGATGGGCGCCCTAGTGCTTCGAAATAATCTGATGATCAAAGCTAGCTCGCCGAAAGGGTTATTATAAATTAAGAAATTAATAAGAGTAATACTTGCGCAAGTAAAATTAGTATTAAAGGTATTTAATTGAAAGAAAAATATATAGATCAATATTTTAGAAATTTCTATTTAATCAAAGAAGTACGAAATCTAGGCTATCAAACGTATGCATACAATATTTAATTTTTTGCAATACAATTTGCGATAATTTATCATAGTTCTAATTCACTAGATGAATGGCTCTACCTATTCCGTCAGGTGCCGAATCTTGCACCCTGAGATGAAAATATATATTCGATACAAATAAATCTACTAAATACTAGAGATTTTAATATATATATATATTTGGATTATTAGTGGCTAATTTATCAAGCTGATCTTAGAGCACATATTTTTGATTGAATTATCCAAGCCGACAAGTATTAGCAAGTACATGTCACAGCTACATGCCAAAGAATGCATATGATTTCAAGATAAAGGCACATGGTAATGATTCGTGCCACAAATCTAGAATATAAAGTTTAGCCTGTGATATTTTTATTGATTTCAAATATTGTTCTATTTTTATATTATATTTTTTATCGCTCTATATATATTTTTTGCCTCGATTGATCTTTGCATTATTTGTGTAATATATGTGTGAAATTTTCATGGTGTGCAATTTATTTTATATTCCTCATCTCTATAGTATAAGTATCATTTATATATATATTTATTATTTATTGAATTACAAGAGTTATAGGAGAAGCCCATATCTAGGCCTATCAAGATTTTTAAGACTGAATACTATTAGAAAAACCACGACCTAATTATATTAAATCTCATGCTTTACCGACTGATGCCAAGCAGGAGGCTAATCGTTATTTAAATATAAAGAATAACGTGACAGAAAGACATGTCGCCCAACGTGATAGGCCACGGATACGGCAGAAAGACATGTCGTACCAACGTGGGACTGATGATGAGAGCCAAGCTCATTGTATAATTATTTGAAATTAAGTCAATAACCATATTGAAAATTATAGATAACTTATACGAGTTGTGAGGAAAACTGGCGAAGGGAAATTTGTATTACTTTTTGGGGAATCAATAGCTTTAAATAAAGAGAAATTATATGTTTTAAAGAAAATTTTATATTATTATTATTCTAGAAAATATATTTTATAGAGAGAGCTATTATATTTTATGGGCCTAAACTGCTAGTCAGAAATCAATGAATAGTATTATTATATTATAAGAGCTTAAGTAATAAATAGGTTACCTGGCTTGTAATGTCCATAGGCCTATCCTCATTTGTGTCCTTATTAATGCCTTGTTGGCCAAAACTTTCACTTTTTTAACAAACACTTGACACTTAATCCATTTTTAAAATATGAGTCTCTTTTCGTCCACGCAAAGTAAGGTAGCAGACACACTGCAGACGGCGATAGTAGCGGAGATCGACGCTGAGGGGGGCGCGATGGAGTCCAACGCCCAGATATCTTCAATCACCGCCAAGAATCCTGTGAACAGTAATAAACCGTTAAATGTCTCCCAAGAAGCAATAAGAGGGTTATAGTAGAGGGGATGATCAAGTCATTTTCTAATAGTTTAGAAAAAACAATGACCATGGTAATGAAGGACTTGAAGGCGGAAATGAAGGAAATGCGGGAATCATTGAAGGATACATCGGTAAGAACGGGTAAGGAACTGCGGACACAATATCAGCATCTACCGCTGAAAATCAAGAACTAATTACAACGATTTAACAGCAAAAATAGATACTGTCACTTGTGAGTTAAACGAAAGAATAGATAACCTACCAGCACAAAATACTTTGCAAATTCATGAAATAGCTCACCAAATTCTGATATAAATCAAAACAAAGTACAACTTAATTCATTGGAGACAGCCGTTGGAGAACAGCAATATTTTCATCTGAATTAAATGCCGAAGTAGTAGATAATGAAACAGAAGCTTCTAGTCATTGGAAACAGGCCCAAGAGAAGTTGGTACAACTTGAAAGTCAAATACATCAATTTCCGCACGAGAATATAGAGCCTATTCCCATAGCAACGTTTGATTCACTACACAGTTTCAATGAATTAGGCCGTTTTGACAATACAGACCGCTATCTCCAACCTAAAGAATTTATAGATCAGATAAAACTAGTTCAATCATTAACACCCACCTCTTGGAATTTTTGGCGTCTTCGTTTGACTAGTTTATTGATTGGCGAACCCTGATGTTCTTTCGGAGTAGAGTCCATGAATTACATCATTGGATGAGTTTGTAGCTGTCTTCCTGGAACAGTATTGGAGCAGAAGTAAACAGTTGGACGTGCTAGCGGACATTATATCATGCGATTTCAACCCTAACTTAGACGGTGCATGTACCACTTTCGTCACTGCCCTACAGTTTAAAAATTCTCAATTGAGCGAGCCCATTAACGAATCGGCATTAGCAAGTATTATTTTAAAGAAGCTACCGTATCAAGTTAGAATGGCACTCGCCACACAACCCATTACTGATTGCAAGCAGCTGATTAATCATTTATATGGCATACAGTCTGCAATGGCAATATCAAACCACCGCTCAGACCAGAGATACGCATCAAATCAACATAATTCAAAATTTAATCCGCATAACAGCCAAAAATATGAACCGGTATCATATGATCGCTCACGATCTACCCCTCAATTTAAACGCCACTATAATCATAATCAAAATAACAGCTGGAATAATAGAAGTTTTCAGAATCGTCAAACAAACCATTATCCACAGCAAACCTATGAAAGAAATTATTATTATGGCCATGATCGGTTTAACACAAATAATGATTACACTCAGAATAATTATAATAGAAATTACAAACCGCCACCTCATCAAATAAGTACAAACTACACATTAGAGCATGCGTCCAGATCAAATAAAAAACAAGGACACAAGACAACCCCCCCACCAAACGCAGAGAAGACTACAGCTAAAAAATACGACTACATGATACCCCGATACACCACGCAAGCTCAGAAAAAATAGATAGAGAAAATAAAGATACTACAGCCTCATATACCACCTTTGTGAACGGTTTACCGAAAATATTAGAAAAACAGATGTTAATACAAGACAGCCTACCACAAAAAACCGCCGCCAAACATGCAATTAAAGCCAGCCGCAAGCATCAGCCTCTATTAAGTTTCCTGTTCCCCAACGAAGAGCAGCCCGCCCCCGAAGAATCATTACCGGCCACAACCCTACAACAAGAACCGACACATTATAATAATGCTGAAATCCACCACTGCCAAAATAAATAGTTACCAGAGGAGACCGCCACCAAGCACCCGCGCACAGAATCTATGCACCCCATCATTGTACCACGAAGCGGACCAAGGACCCCAAGATGGAAGACCGAGAGGACGGACTACCGGATAAGAGGAGCGACCACCGCAAGGCCCGGAGACGGAGGCGCCCGAGGACACCCGACCAGTATCAGGACGAGGAGGACAGCATACAGGACCGTAAGAGCATGCATCGTAAGGCCCGGAGGCGAAAGAAAAGGAGGAACCGCGCGCGCGCATACCGGCCGCATGCACGGTTCAAACGCCCGAAGAGGACACCGGACCGGCACCGAGGAAGACAGGAGCGGACCGACGGCGTGCATCCGCGGCACATACGTTTTAAGAGAGCCAATCAACGATGTGACCGGAAGAATGGGCTAGAGAAATGTGATAAAAACGGAACAAAGGAATGGATTAAAAACGGAGCTACTGATAGGAAAACTATGATTGATTCGTGCATGGGCAATATAAAAGTGGACTACTTGTGGAGATTAATTAAGGATAAACAGTGTTTGAGAATAATGGAAGAATTAAAAAATAATATTAAGAAAGTGAAAGTACCTGGATATTATATGATGAGAGATAATACTATTAAAAAGATGATAAATGTTTTGTTATGGTGTTTAATGTTTGTAATAATGGCTGTGATATTAATAAAAGACTGTGTTGTAGATAGGATGGAAAATATTATATTGTTATTATTAAATGAATCTATGATTGATAATTGGAAATTTAATATTATAAGAATGTTTATTGTTGCAAGCCTAATGGGTTATAATGAGCCGAAATTAAGAATATTAGATGAAAATAATGAAAGGAAGGATGAGTTAAGAGTACAGATTGATTGGAATAAGAATGGATTGAAAGGAACTACCATTAATGAATCAAGGAATTATTTAAAAAAGTATACAAGATACCGGGGCTTTAAATTTATGAAGGATAGATTAATAATAGGACAGCCTCAACAATCAACAACCGGATAGCAGATAACCTAGCCAGCCTACAACATCTACAAACAGAATGCAAGAAGATGCAAGTAAACCACGGGATTTTTACATGCAATATCGTCGAATTTCAAATAAATATGATAAGAAATCAAGGAAAACATTATTATCAAACCGATTACTAACCTTCCTTAATAAATTTAATCTTGGTATAGGACCGCGTGGCAACAATCCAATGTTTTAATTCCTTCCAACCGTTAGAAGCCTGCAATAAGAAAAAGAATAACTTTTAAATATGTAATTAAATTATATACATCAGATAAAAAAGGACACAAGCGGGGATAATAAAATTAAAATTTGTTAATTACCTTTTTAAGAGAAAAAATTGAGCAGTTAGGTTAGTTATGAAAGTCGATAGCAAATTCTGATGTAACATGTAACACTATGAATTGTAGAACAGCGACCAGCTGACCAAAGCCACCCAAATCAAATGAATGTAATGTCTGTTGAACATATGTTTATAAAAAGAAGTACTGTACCCAAAGAGTTATTTATTATTGTTATTTATTATATTTATTAATGTCGATATATTTATTTATATGTTTTTATATTTATTACTTTTAATTATGCCACGTTTGTTACCTGAAAAGACTTAAAGTGAATACCAGTTACCAAAACCAAAGAGCCATTAGCAAAAGAAAGTATTGTACCTGATGTATAGAAAATTATTTATATTAAGACCTAAGAAATACTATAAGATATAAGCCCAGAAGTTTATGAATCGAAATTATTGTCTAAAAGGAATCATTTATGAGAATTATGAAATGTGTGTAGTTAAGTTGGCGGCCCTGCAAGCGGCGAATTTAAAAATTACTGTGTTGTAAATGTGTCAGGAGGAGTGCGTTTAGAAGTTTATATTTATGATATTTTTATGTGTGTTGAGGAGGAGAATTTGTTATTGTTTTTGATAAAGGTATAAAGGAGATGCAGCAAATATGTCTGCGGAATGTGATAGAAGTAGGAGAGTATAATTTATAAATAAAGTATAGTGTATATCAATGTATTGAAGGGTGGGTTTTCATTAAAAACATTGTGATTCTCAAATATTTTGAATTCAAACCCAGGGGCGCGTGTAACATATTTAAATCTGGGTAGATGAAAAGCCCTAACAGAAATAGTAATAGGTCTAAAAATAAAGTAATTGGCTAATATCGCCAAGCAGATAATAAACAAGATTAGATAGCATCAGCTTGTTCTGGCTAAATGGTACAAGAACTTAAAAAGGATTTGAAGGAAGTTTACTACTCATAAATAGATTATTTATAAAATATTTGAAGATTGAGGTTATGTAGATGTATTCACGGATCGGTGACCTAGAGATCGATCAAACCGAAGAACGTAGAATCTGACCAAAACCCCTTGGCAGAGCTTTATTGCATTCGGATGGTGTGCAATGTGAAAAAACACCCGTCCACGTGGCTAATTATTAGTTAGCATGGAATTAATATTAATATATAGAATATTAACTAGCATGCAAAGAGCATAAATAAAAAACCAAATAAAAATAATTTAATGTATTCAGGAAATAAGAGTTACCAGGCGCATGAATACCTAATAAAATTTGCATGCACCAATAGTAAAACGGCAGTTAATAGGCGGCAACTGTAGGCCAATTCAAAATATTTATATATATTTATATAAATGTACTAGATTTTGTGTAAAAATTTGTGTAATCTATGTTATCAATATGGCTCGAATGCAAAGAAATTATTAATCATATAATCTAAGCAATATTTTGGCATTTTTTGTAAGATCTATTTGAATTTAATGGCGGAGGATTGAGATATTTAAATTTTATGCTAATTTGAAAGTCGGAAAGAGGATCTGTAAAACTTGAAAAGGAAGAACCAGCACTCGCCAGCCAGATGCCACCATAAGAGGACCCCAAATATTTTAGAGCGAAGTACCTTATTAATAATTTTGTAAAAATTAAAGTTAAAGTAAATTATTAAATTTCTTAAAAGACTTCGTGATGCTATTGTGAAGCAGAAGTCATTTTTCATTTTAATTAAATTTATAACCCCTTGGAGGAGACGATTCCGGCTACCATATTCCCGGACCGCATGGAGTTGGATCGACATCGGCGGCTTACAAGAAGATTTTCGACACGTGAGTGATTAAATTTGATTTAGTGATGGGCGCCCTAGTGCTTCGAAATAATCTGATGATCAAAGCTAGCTCGCCGAAAGGGTTATTATAAATTAAGAAATTAATAAGAGTAATACTTGCGCAAGTAAAATTAGTATTAAAGGTATTTAATTGAAAGAAAAATATATAGATCAATATTTTTAGAAATTTCTATTTAATCAAAGAAGTACGAAATCTAGGCTATCAAACGTATGCATACAATATTTAATTTTTTGCAATACAATTTGCGATAATTTATCATAGTTCTAATTCACTAGATGAATGGCTCTACCTATTCCGTCAGGTGCCGAATCTTGCACCCTGAGATGAAAATATATATTCGATACAAATAAATCTACTAAATACTAGAGATTTTAATATATATATATATTTGGATTATTAGTGGCTAATTTATCAAGCTGATCTTAGAGCACATATTTTTGATTGAATTATCCAAGCCGACAAGTATTAGCAAGTACATGTCACAGCTACATGCCAAAGAATGCATATGATTTCAAGATAAAGGCACATGGTAATGATTCGTGCCACAAATCTAGAATATAAAGTTTAGCCTGTGATATTTTTATTAATTTCAAATATTGTTCTATTTTTTATATTATATTTTTATCGCTCTATATATATTTTTTGCCTCGATTGATCTTTGCATTATTTGTGTAATATATGTGTGAAATTTTCATGGTGTGCAATTTATTTTATATTCCTCATCTCTATAGTATAAGTATCATTTATATATATACTTATTATTTATTGAATTACAAGAGTTATAGGAGAAGCCCATATCTAGGCCTATCAAGATTTTTTAAGACTGAATACTATTAGAAAAACCACGACCTAATTATATTAAATCTCATGCTTTACCGACTGATGCCAAGCAGGAGGCTAATCGTTATTTAAATATAAAGAATAACGTGACAACCACTATTTAAAAATTTGAATAATTGCAATATCTCAGTAATTTTATATAACTTTATATTTTAATATAACAGGACTTTTAGTCCTCGGGGTACTTGAAATTATTTATTCTTGTAAAATTATATATTGATGTAAATGAGTTATTGTGATTTCTTTGTACAACGTGTAATTGAATTATTTTATTATCTTTATTTTTATAATTTGCAATATTGTTGTGATGTGCTCTACTTTTCATAATTCCTGATTATGTTTAATTTATCAATTGGAAGAATAAATGAATTTATATTATTATATTTTATTTATTTATATGTTTACAAAGAAGCACTGATTAGGAGAGAACTAAGGATAATCCTACAATATATTATATAATTTCCATCTGTAAATATAATCAATAGATCATTAAGAAATAGGCTGTGCAAAGGCTAAAAATAAACTTTCTACTGGTGATATTTCTCAAAGATTTCGATTTGTATAATTTATTATCATGAAGCTATCAAAATTATAACGTTTTCTAAGGAAAACATTTTTCCCGATGATTACTTTTTGATATATGAGCGCCTAAAGTTTGAATTTTTGGGACATAACATTTCAAATTTGGTAAGAGATACATGACATTTAGAGGATAAATTCTTCATGGTATTGTTGATTGAATAGAACAAAATTTTTCTGAAAATATCAATTTTTGAGAAAGTTATTCAATTTACCAAAACATACTTTTGAGTTATTTTTGGTAAATTGAATAACTTTCTCAAAATTTGATATTTTTAGGAAATTTTTGTTTCATTCAATTAACAATACCATGAAGAATTTATCCTCTAAATCTCATGGATTTATCTCTTACCGAATTTGAAATGTTCAGTCCCAAAAATTCAAACTTTAGGCGCTTATATCTCAAAAATTAATGATTGGAAAAAATGTTTTCCTGCGAAAACGTTTTCATTTTGATATCTTGATGATTTACAAATCGAAAAACTGTGAAAAATATCACCATTAGAAAGTTTATTTTTAGCCTTTGCACAGCCTTAATAAATAAAGTATTCAATCTCAATAATGAAAATGTATCATTTAATAATCTAAGAATGTATTTCTTGACGAATGAAACGTAATTTATTATTATTTAAACAAGAATGAACAGTTAATATTACATCAGATATACCAGTATCTATGAGCTATCAGAAGGCAGTGACAAGGCAGAGAATCGGCAACTCTGTTCTCCTGTCTTTCTCCACTGCCATTGTAACGTGGACCTCATTATATATGAAATGACAGGAAAAGTGAGAATTATTGTTAATGTGATCATTAGTGTAAAAATTTTTTTTTAATATTTTGAATGTGTAATCCTTAGTACATGATTGTGTAGAAGAGTAATAATTCAATATTACCTATTCCCATGTTACAAAGCTTTTACAGCGATGGCAAACTTTCGCAGGGCAGATTTGATACAAGATTATAATAGAGATGACGTTTGAAAGTGTTGCTAATATCAATTTAAATGATCTTATTTCTCTGACTAGAAGACTAGATTCACTGTCATACCATACGATTTTCAAATTTTTGGTATTCAAACAAAATATGCATCAAATCAAATAGCTTTTTATTCACAAAAACATAATACAAATTTATAAAATTCATTTAAAATTTAACAGTGAATACTCTCCACAAAGACTTGAGTCTGTGAGTGGAGAGTGAGTTCTTTCAAGTTGATTGAGAGTATATTCTTATGTTTTGTACATATTATAATTAAAACTATTGTAATTGAATCTACTAACATTCTTCAGAAAATCAAGAATATAAATTGCACACAAAGAAATTCCATACTGGCTATTAGTATATACAGTCAAATATATAAATAGTAGCTTAAAGACTATACTACCATAGAGAAACAATAGCATAAGTAGATATCCCATGGTATATGGCGTTTATGTCGCAACTTTTACTGTTATCTCAAGCTGATACGCGTAGTCCACGTAGTTCTTTCCTGTGAAGTTTTATGACGCTGGTAGTCTCTCATATTGTGCCGTTCATACATTCCCGGTCAAAACAGTAAAAATCGACAATAATAGACAGTAATTGGCTTGAGATAACAGTAAAAGTTGCGACATAAACGCCCTATACCATGGGATATCTACTTATGCTATGTTTCTCTATGATACTACTCATTAAAAATGGCAAATTTACTATGAGTTCAAGTTCTGAATGTGAAGGTGGATTGAATCAGTTGCTCTGCAGCATCCCTGCAAATTTCTAATAACCATCTACTCAAATGTTCCTTGTAGGTGTTAATACTGTAATTTCCCAGAATAATAATTTTTATCTATTCATTTAATGGATAAGAAAACCAAGAAAATTGATTTGGAAATGATGGGTACTATGTTCTATTCAACAATCATTAATCTTATCCAGTACTTTTTGCACTATAATTTGTTATTATTATTAAACGAAAATTCAAATTAAATGCTGTAATTCACCCCGAAGACTTCTGCTACTGCAAATATTGACAACAGGGTAAACAGCTAGTTGGAAATTCGATGAGCGCTACTATTCAAAAATAGCTGTTTACCCTGTTGACAATATTTGCAGTAGCAGAAGTCTCGGGGTGAATTACAGCATCTAATTTGGATTTTCGTTCAATAATAATAATTAATTCATTAGCATTTAAATAATTGCAATATCTCAGTAATTTCCATCTATAATTTTTGTTGAATTTTGGGTTTTGTGTTTTCTAACAGGGATATAAAGCCGGATAACCTATTGTTGGACGCTAGAGGGCACATAAAGCTGTCCGATTTCGGCCTATGCACGGGTCTCAAGAAATCCCACCGAACCGACTTCTACCGGGATCTCAGTCAAGCCAAACCATCCGATTTCAGTAAGTTCATACCTCATTTGTACTTTATTCTTACCAAATTTATTCTACCGGGATCTCAGTCTTGCCAAATCATCCGATTTGAGTTCAGTGAGTCCCCGATCCATCAGTGAGTTCACATCCCATTTATGCTTTATTCTTACTATCATCGACGAGGCCACCGACAGAAGAGGACTCTTCTAAAAGCACAGAAGCGACAGTGAGGACTTCGACAGTTGAGCACTGCGACCGTAGAGGACTCTCTAAATTCTGCACAGCCCCGACAGTCGAGGACTACGACCGTAGAGGACTCCTGGTAAAGAGTCCTCAAATGTCGCCTGCGCCAGGACTTTTTAATTCTTGAGGACTTTTTAATTCTTGCACAGCCCCGACATTTGAGGACTGCGACCGTAGAGGACTGAAAATCAGTTATCAAATGTCGCAGTCCTCGACTGTCGCGTCCCCTACTTAATAATCCATCGTAACCTTCAATTCAACTCAAGTTTAATTGAATAGAATTAATTCAACTTCAATTGGTTTATCTTACGCTTAACCCAAGTTTAACTTGAGTTCAACTCCTTATGCTCAGACCCTTATGCTCAATAACAATTTAACTCAAGTTTAATTAAATTGAATTAACTCAACTTCAGCTTGGTCTAACTTACGCTTAACCTAAGTTTTGAATTATTTACAGTAAAATTTATTATAACTTTTAAAATTCTGAGGATAAACCACCTGATGATCCAGTAACGTTTGTGCGTGGATCACACTCATAGATATATGGCGAGAGATTTGATGTCACACTAACCTTTGGGACAGTCACTTTTCTCTCATATAATCTTGACATTTTAAACACAATCTAAGTTATCAAGTACCATCTTTTTATTTCAACAAATCACAACTAGTTTCAACTCATACTTTGAAATTCATACTTATGAATTTGTTGAAACTAGTAGTTCTGTGAACAGTAGACCTCGCGCAGTTAAACACCACAGCCTCCTCTAATACTGTCCATCAGGGTGAATTATGTCATGTCCTGACGTGTCGGTGTCCGTGTAAAGTGAAGTTATATATAACTTTACAATTAAAAAGGAAAACAAAAGAAAATAATATCGCACTTCATTAAATATTCACAACGATTCAGTATAACTAATAAGGTTAGAAGAGAACGATATTTGAGTTAGATTCAGGAAAGTTAGTGAAGGGGTATGAAAAATATGTATATACCAAGAAAAGAAGAAACAATTGAAAAAATAAAGAGTTAATAGAGCCCAAAAATAATAATTCTATCTACAGATGGAATTAAATAGAGAATGCATTAATTCAAATGCTATATATAATTATTATTCAACGAAAATCCTAAATAAATGCTGTAAATCACTCGAAGACTTCTGCTACTGCAGACATTGACAACAGGGTTAACAGCTAGATGGAAATTCGATGAGAACTACATCCAAAAATTATTTGCCAGCCCGGGATCGAACCGGTACCTCCCAATTGCCAGTCAGGAATGCTTACCCTTACACCAAACTGACAATCTCTGGATAGCAGCTCTCATTTTATAAGAAGCCGTAGCGGCCAACCAGTTTACAGATGGAATTAAATAGAAAATGCATTTATTAAAAATGCTAATTAATATATAATTATTATTTAACGAAAATCCTAAATAAATGCTGTAAATCACCCCGATTCTCTGTAATTCAATCATCAATTGAGCAACATAATTTCTCACAAGATTTTTTGAATGTATTGTAGCGGTCATAGAATTGGAGGGGGGTCAAGGAATGGGTTTAGTCTACTGTTCAATTTAGGTAGGAATTGAAATGGTGAGCGGTTCTGACAAACGGTATTTGAAATAGCATATTAAGTCTTATCCTATTCCATGGAACATGGAAATTTTACAAATTGATTGAATCTGGCATGAATATATTATTATTTATAATTTCATATAACATTAATGCTCTAATGGATACCTCAATAACTTATTTTGAATAATCTCCAAAACATTAACGGCAGTGCATATCGGTGTGTAATCAACTAATGGCTGTTTGGGTTGTTGTATCGACAATAATTTGTTGTAAACAACCATGCTACTATCATTAAAAGCTTACCGAGTTGAAAGCAGAGAAAAGTCGAGAGAAAATAATATGCTACTTTATCGGCATTAGCTTCGAAACATTCTATGTTCATTTGAGATACATTAATTTTGTCCATATTACATATTCTATCTGGCAATGCATAAGGATGTCTATCAAATATTCTAATCTACTTCTTGGTATTACAAATTATAATGTTCAATTTCCTAATAACAGAGTTAATTTCAGGTAAATCATGAATTTAGAAACCTATATGGAATTACTGAAGTTTTATATGGTATTGAAGTGCAAGTAACTCTTACAGAAACGTTTTAATTTTTGGAGAAACGTCTGCAGGAAACAAGATTCTATTGCACTCAGCTGCCTTGGTAGTTTTATGCTATTTAGTGTGAGCAGTGTTGTGACATGCTCCATCTTTGTTACATTCAACGATACGATCTGAGCCAGTAATGAGAAATTGGCTGGAACCACTTGGCTTCAATTTAGTTGTTAGATATGGTTGCAGAATGAAACCTTGATACAAGAATAGCATTCTTTTGTCGTTGGTGAATGTCCAACCTGCAAGGAAATGCTGTGTTCTGTTTGCTGGATGCAATCTAAATTACTGATCTAGAGAGATGCTGGAAATTCAAGGTCAAGGTCTGATGTATTATACGATAAGCATTTATATCATTGAAATGATGCTAAGGAGAGGAAGGACAGGATGAATCAAAACTATTTTAGCATTGTTTACCTTTTTTTATTGGACATTTTAGGAAAATTAAATTTGTTGATGGTACAAAATCAATGAACGTTCAGTTTTTAGTCACAATCTTTTAAATCGTGTTCAAGTGAAATGAATCTTTTGACTCGATTTGTTTCACTTATTAAATCGCGAATTAGGCCTACTATAGTGAAGTCCACGTTATAATGGCAGTGTTTGATTAACAATGGTATTGCTATCCTATTATTACATTACATATGTTGTCATTCAACAAAGCAGATAGCGCTATCTCTTTCTCGCTTTGCTCTTTTGCCAGATCGTCTTTTAACAATGTAGAATTGATAATTAATTAACAAAATATTTCATCTTAATTATGTAGGCTAAATTCATTATGAAATTATTAGAAAATATAATGCATTGCTTAATAAAATATAACTGATTATTTCAAGTTTTATTCATCAGTTAATATTCATCAATAAGCCTGTATCTGCTACCCTCTATAGAAGGCATTGACAAGACAGAGGTTCGGCAACGTTTTTCTCCTATCTTTCTCCACTGCCATTATAACGTGAACCTCACTATAGTTATGGAACTGGTAGAATTGAAGAATTGAAGAAACCTCTATTTATAAATTGTTGAGAATCTTACAACAAATAGCACTTACAAGCATTTTTTTCAATTCAATTTATTCACAACACACAAAAAAAATGTTTACACAATATGAAAAACTAAATTTAAATGCAAATTCATAAACTTTGGAAAAAGTTTCCCAAAGCCTGCCCGTTGCACACGAACGGCTAAAAAATCAAACCGGGAGCAACATTTACGCGCTCTGTACGCGTTCTGCTCATGCTCGACCCACGATCATCTTGCGATCTGCTTGTGTAACGTTCGATTGCGGAGCAGAGCGTAAGTCTGTACGCACCTTTAGATGATGTTAGGGTTAGGTTTTATACTCTGTACAACTAGGCATGAGCTCTGAAGGTTTAGGCCGACCCTCCTACTACTCACACACACACACACACACACACACACACACACACAAGCGCTGTCTCCTTTTGTGTGTGTGAGTAAAGGGACGGTCTGCCTACCTGTATACTACGTAGTTTACATAGTATATCAATGGCGCAGGTAGGCCGGGCGTGTGTGCCTGCGCGTGGGGGAAGGAGGGTCGGCTTAATCTTTCAGCATTCATGGCAGTCTGGACAGAGTATAGTTTTTAAATGTTAATAATCTTGTATCATTTAGAATTCATCATTGTAGAATCAGGACTTTTGTCATTGTAGTTGAGTTTAGACTCATCACATTCTTTCAAAATAATACATTTTATCAACTCTGATGTAATTAGTGTTCTCTGTTGTGTTTTGTAGTATCCAGCCCAATGGTCAGCAAACAACTAGAACCTTCCATCGTAACCAACACATTCCTATCCTTTCATCATTTATTTTATAAAATATTTTCTAATTGGTGTCTAATTTTGTTCAGTATCCAGTCCAATGGACAGCAAACGACTAGAACAGTATTTCATAGTAATAATAATAATCAATTTATTTGTTCACAGTAATCATATAAATAGTATTTCATAGTAAGCAACTCAATCCTCTTCTTTCATAATTTATTCTATCAGCTCTGATCTAATTAGTTTTGTGTTTTGTTCAGCTTCAAGCTCAATGAACACAAACGTCTAGAACATTTCATTCAAACCAACTCAATAGGTGAGTTGGTTTAAAACTCACCTAACCTAACCTTACCTCCTTCTAACATGAGTTATTTTATAAAATCTTTTCTAATCAGTTTTCTCTGTTGTGTTTTGTTCAGCATCCAGTCCAATGGACAGCAAACGACGTGCGGAGAGCTGGAAGAAGAACCGACGGGCGCTGGCCTACAGCACGGTGGGCACACCCGACTACATCGCTCCCGAGGTCTTCCTGCAGACCGGCTACGGCCCCGCCTGCGACTGGTGGAGCCTCGGCGTCATCATGTACGAAATGTTGATTGGTGAGTAAGCATTCTACATTATTTCCACAAAATTCTCCGACTTGCTTCCTCCATCTACTATGTGTACCGTTCTGTGTAAAGTAAATTGTTCCAGTTCCAATCGTAAACTGTTCCATCACGTGACTGGTGCAAAACTACTATTCCCATGAAACACCTCTCTAGATCTTCGGATCAAGTTTTTGGCGCGCACTTTTGAAATCAATTTCCACCAAACATTGTCGTAGAGTAACTGCGTAAATTGACAAAGGCTGCTGTCCTATTATATTAAGCGAGCAATTTCTGTATTTTTATATCTGGTTATTTATTTATATTTAGTCTATATCTGGGGCCTGTTTCATAAAAGTTACAAGTCCTGTAATACAGGAGAATCACCATTCCAATTACATGCTCAATATAGCCGATAAAATCAGCTGTTACTGTATTACAGGATTTCTAAATTTTTATGAAACAGGCCCCTGGTTATTTATGTTCAACGGATCTCGAAAACGGCTCTAACGATTTTCACGAAATTTGGAACATAGTAGGTTTATGATTCGATTGCACTAGGTCTCATCCTTGGGAAAACTTGCTGAACAACATAGTCTGTGGATAGTAAAAAGTGAGCGAGTGATTCTGTGGAAAATCAAAATATCGCATCCCCGTAATTCATAAGCTGACGTATAGCCAGCTGTGAAATATAAACACGATCATTTTAGAGAATTGTGTTCTGTTTATCAATAAATAAAAATAATGAGCGAAGCTCGATGGGCTCAGTGCCCCGATATTAGTGTATTATCATAATAATTATTTCAATTATTAAATTAATTTCATGATTCAAAGCAATAGTACAAATTCAAATCAAGTAGCTGGTGCTGGTGCCAGATCAAAGAATACTTTATAGGTTCTAGGTTGGCTATGTTGTAAATGGAAACATTTTATTATTATTATTGTTATTATCATTATGTTGTCATCAGGACAGGTTGACTTTTCATAATAGTTCAATAGACAATAGTTGAGCTGGTATTGAAGAATGGTTCTAAAATGTGGAAAAAGCAGAAAATAGCTTGTTTTGGCTGCGCATGTGCAGAGAAGCAAGCAGACTACAATATTATTCAATCGACCAATGAAAGCTCTTCAAATGTGAACTGTCACAATTTACCAGGCTTCAACTGTGGGGCAGGAATTTGTTACTGGAACTAGTTTCTGGTACAGAATCTGTCAAAATTGTTCCCATGGGACGCGGAACTTTTTACCGGGTAGATTTTGAATCGGACAATTTACCACCTTCCATGTTCCCAGAATGGGCTCTATGTTAAATCGTTGTATTTTAGAAGAATTTTGTATTTCTTGTTCAGAGCAATATTGAACAATAACCCTTACTATTTCATTCCCGAAGTAGGATATGATTGAGGTTATGATTTTCTTCCGCAGTTTTACAGTCCGGGTCCTGTAGCTTTGCCCTTTCGGCGGAGGGTCACTAGACTATAATACTACCTGTTCAAAAACATCAAACATTCTTTGTGACAATGATATCGATGATGACAATGTTATCTCTGACTATGAATATTAAGTTTATTAATAATTTTATGTTATTGTAATTGTATTACCATGACTTAGGTACTTGTCAATTACCTATATTGGTCTACGACAGTAAAATCTATTTATTTATTTATTTATTGCAACCGAAAAGATACACAAAGAGCTTTTTGGAGTTACGCCCTTTTACAATAATTCATCAATTCTTGATGGCAATGTTATTTCTGATTGTCAGAGGTATTTATTTATTAAACATTGTAAATATGTGTGATAGTGAATATTATTGTGAATTTAAATGTTTGATTGATATTGTTGTGTGTTAGGCTACCCGCCGTTCTGCAGCGAGAACCCTCAGGAGACATATAGGAAGGTGATGTCGTGGCGCGACACGCTGACATTTCCGCCCGAGGTGCCCATCTCAGAGGAGGCCAAAGAGGCCATGGCAAGGTTCTGCTGTGAGGCGGAGCGCAGGCTTGGAGGCGCCCGCGGCGTAGAAGAGGTATTACACCAACAATCGTTTGATCATTTACTGAAATAATAGTTACATAATATTGAAATTATTAGCAATATAATACACTCTCAAGAAGAACGTATGCACTTCAACAACATAGGAGACAATTCTTTGAAAAACGTCCCTCCTACATGGAGCCAAGTTCTTCAATCAGCTACCAATTAATATCAGGGAGAAGGATGATGCGGATTTCAAGAATGAATTGAAAAGATATTTAATTTCAACTAGCCCATACAAGACTTTCTCAACTGATTATTGTGAATTATTATTTTATTTTCATCTTGACACTATTTATATTGTATAAATGCAATGATAAATATTTGATTTGAGCAAAAGGCGAGAGCTGCCATAGTAGCCATCCACACTCTCCCGCTCGTCGTCATTTGTACGCACTCGACAAGAGTGTGGCGCCGGCATTAGAGAGCAATAGTAATATTGGCGTGTTTGTGTGTGTTGTAGGTGCGCGCGCAGGTGCCGTTCTTCAGAGGCGTGGACTGGGAGCACATCCGTGAGCGGCCGGCCGCCATTCCGGTCGACGTCCGATCCATAGACGACACATCCAATTTCGACGACTTCCCCGACGTCAAGCTCGAAATACGTGAGTAGTGCTATTACCCCATCTACTCATATACTCAGCCATGTATACAGGGTGATTATAAAAGGACTTTACAACTTTGATAGCACATAAATATTTATTGAAGTCACTTACAGAATTGAGAAAGGTGTCATTTTGTTACAAAACACTTCAAGTTTAAGGTGTGGGTGTTATTTTGGTTTGATGTGACAGCCGTTGTTGGTAATGCGACATACATCCCACCGATAATCGATTTCTGCCACATTCGTACCACAATATCAGACCCAAATTGTGCAACCGCAGCGATCCGAATGTGATCCGTTTTCGGAGGTCATTAAGATTGTGTGGTAGAGGTGGAACATAAACCTCAACCTTAATGAAACCCCACAGGAAGAAATTCATTGATCTTAAATCAGCGAGGTGGCCATGCAATTGGCCCTGCATGGTGAATCCCGCGAAGTTGAAAGCAATTGTCTAGAAAATCCCGAACTTCTCTTTGGAAATGAGCTGGTTCACCGTCGTGGTGAAAGTAAAAGGGCACTTGTTCATCTTGTTCAGCATGACGTTGCACCACCTCATTTCCAAAGAGAAGTTCGCGATTTTCTAGACATTCGCTTTCAAGTTCGCTGGATTTACAATGCAGGGTCAATTGCATGGCCACCTCGCTCATCGATGGATTTCTTCCGATGGGGTTTCATTGAGGATGAGGGTTTATGTTCAACCTCTACCAAACAATCTTAATGACCTCCGAAACCGGATCTCATTTGGATCGCTGCGGTTGCACAAGTTAAAGCCACCATGTAATCTCACTATTAGGTTGCGTTTTCTGGTCCCATGATCTGTCCACCTGCGATTTTCTGTTTGTGGAGCTATCTCAAATCAAACGTTTTCACAACTTGACCAATAACTGTGGTTGAAACATAACAGACGACTCAAAATGAAATAAACAATATCTCAGCTGAAATGTTCAGGAATCTCAACACAGATTTCAAGAGTGTATTCGTGCAGGAGGAAGCCATCTTAGAGAAGTAGTTGTTAAAAAGTTATAGATATTATTAATAATTCTCAAATGTCAAGTCTTGAACTTTACATTAGTTTGAATAAAATCATTTTTGCCCTTCCCACTAATGTCTTATGACGTTTTCAAAAGTTCCCGTTATTGTGTCACCCTGTATGAATAAATTGATGAATAAATAATGAATATATAAATAAATTGATGAATAAATAATGAATATTAATTTTTTCAGCTGCACCCCCACAACCTCAAGACGGCGAGGTTATCTACAAGGATTGGGTGTTCATCAACTACACGTTCAAGCGATTCGAAGGTCTCACACAGCGAGGCACCCCTACCAAAAAGTAACACTCTCTTTCTCTCTTTCCCTCTCTCATTCCCTCTCTCATCACCACCCCCGCCCCCACATACCCCCTCACGCCCTTCAACTCTCTTACGATTGTGTAACTATGATTTGATACGTTTAGCCTTCCTAAACTTAACAGTTTTTTTTCTATTTGTAATATTCATCTCCAAACCAGTTTTTTCCTATTTATAATATTCCTCTCCGAAAGAGATGCTCTACCTTCCACCTTGTAACTATGATTTGAAAATCTTTAAAGGTCAAAATTTATGTAGGAAACAAAAACTCTGTCTTTCTTAGTAGTATCTTGAAACTATTATTTGAGTTGAAATAAATCAGCGATAATAATAATAATAATAATAATCATCACTCTAAATAGAAAAAAAGCTCAAGATATTAACTAACTCTTAAAGTTTTGGCTTGTAAAAGGTACTTATTGCTTGATCTATATGAATGTGTGTGTACATAGAAGAATATCGAGGTTTTTATTTTGTTTGAATTGAGTTTACGGTGAGTAATTGAACTCTTTTAATCTAATTTGTAACGGATGTGTCCGTTTGATATCTATGGAACGAGTTATCAATGTTTTAATGATTTGGGGAATTATTTATGGGGTAAATATTGAGAAGATATCAATCTTTTAAATTGTTCATTGTAATTAATGTTGAGTTTTATTTTACTTTTGAAGAAATGAATATCAATGCGTAGGCGCCTACAGGGGTGAATATTCGAGAAACAGTATTAAACTGTTTTGGGAAGTGAATCGGAATTAATAGTTTTTGGATGATTCAGTGAAATATAATATTTGATTATATCAATACATTATTGATAATATTCTTCTTGCATATTTATTCATTTTTGCAATGAAATTTTAATTCAATTCATCATTATTAATATATGTATATTTGTGATGATTTCCCTCCAGGCAATTGGTGGAATATTCAAACGATTATGAAACTGAAATATGGAAGTAACAGAGAAATAATATAATAAAGAAGAAGAAGAAGCTTTTACATTGCATAACAGTGGTATCGCGATTGATTTGTAATTTTTGTTCAAAAATACTTCAATCATTGAAATGAATAAAATGCTGATAAAGCTTGAAGGAAAAAAGAAATGACAAGTAAGTGCTCTAAGAAAATATCAAATTTTTCAAATGTATTGGAATAAATAAATTTTCTAATTTTATTTATTGTTTGTCATGAACGGTTTATTAATTTGAAACAAAATTGGAAGAATGTAGTTGTCAATAATTATTCAATTTGAGTATTGGAAATTGCAAAACACGTGACTCCAATCTACTGATTATCCGTTTTGCAAATAATTTAACGGTTTTGTATTTTATTTGTGTTTTTAATACTACTAGAAAATTTTGCTGAAAAAAATATTGATGAAACGGCAAATAATAAATATATTTATCAATTTGGACAAGCATAGTTTTCATAGAAACTATTTAAATCATAACATCCAATAGAAGATTTAACTTTGAAAATGCTACAATGACCTACTGAGGAGTAGTAGGCTGTATAATGCGTGATATAGACCACAATTTTAATAGTTTATTATTTTTAGTTGAAAATTTCTAGATTTTAAATTACAAAACTAAATCTGTAATTGAATAATGGTTAATTCATTTAATCAATCCTATTTTTGTCTGTAAATACGACATATACATTACTTTTTCTGATTCAAACTTACATAAAGTCTCCGATATTCTTTATTTACACTCAATTTATCATAACATTAGAAACCAAGGATTGTAGAATTGTATGCAGTCTGTTAATCAGTAGTAAATTAGTCCTTCTAGCCAAAACTATCTGTTACTATGCCTAAAAATAAAGAAAATCTAGCATATAATAAGCATTTTCACTGAAAATAAATCTGTTTCTCTTTTGTATTTCAAATTTTTTTCTTTAGGATTTTCAAAATGGTTTTACTACTATTTGGAAAAATTTGAATATTCATTCAATTTGTGTCAGACCAGTTTAAAAATTGAATTAAATTGCATGTAAAGTTGAGTTACATTGACAAAGAGAATTTAATCGTAGTGAGAAATCATTCATAAATTTGAGAAGATTACTTTTGAAAATGCACTATTCTAAACGAGTAATGCTAAAAATAGAATTCAATCTAAGATTTGTTTTGTTTCTATAAGTTTGAAGTTATGTTAAAGTTTCGCTGAATTTCATCTCTTAGTATAGAAAAGTAGTTGATTTATGAAAGAAATAATTTGTTTTTTGTAGGAAAATTTGTATTTTTGTTGTTTTATTATACATTTCAAAGAAATTTTAGTTTGATAATTTTATGAAAATTAAGGGCTGTATCTAATATAAACGATACCGGAATTCAAAATCTTAAATCTAGATTACAGAGACGAATCCGAACAATTACAGTGTTTGCTTTCTAGATAACCAATTGCTTACAGTTTTTCTAATTGCCTAGTATATACGTGTTTTTAGTCTTTTTATTGAGCTGTTTTTTTAATAATTGACCCCCAGGGATGGGTAGTTATTGAATTATTTATTGTATTCACCATATAAATCATTGCAAAAAATATATTTTAGAAAATAATTTCTATTTATCAGTTTATTTGAAAGATTATTGTAAGCTATCGTGAACAATATTTATTTCAGAATATTTATTATCTAAAAATATGTTGATATTTCTAAGCTTGAAGAACAATTTCAATTTTCTGAAATCTACCCACGATTCTATTCTCTCGATTTCAACCCTGATGAATTTTGAATCTATCCTGTAATGTTCACTATTCAATAAAATTGTCTGAATCAATATGATTGAAAATTTGAAGATAGTGTTTAAGATTCAAGCTAAGAATCGAGCAGTATTAAATTGTATTTGTAAATTATATTTATATAGCGCATGCAAATTGTTATTTTTTTGTATTTTTCTATAATATATTAGGGGTGGTATTTTTCTGAAAAGTAACAACTCTCCTCATCATTGAATTTCTCTAAGAAATTACTTTATTACTAAGAATTCATCAAATTTAAATCTTTAAGATCACATTATTAAATTTTAATAATCATATCATACTTGTCTATTGCTAATTTTTGCGGTCTACAACATTTTGAATGTTGAATTAATTTTTATACTTCTAGTTCTAACCAAATATAATTTCAGTTTCATTTAATGAAAACTGGAACATCCATGATATTCATTATTCAGGCTATTCTTATTCAATTGTTTTTACTAGGGATAACCTGTTGTTAAGGATAACTGTAATCTGACATAATTTAATTACTATTTATTATTTTCAGAAGTCAGTTTGAGGAATACCTCTAGGATATCACTAAGAAATTAAGATTTTCCTTCATCATTGCAGTTCAAATAACGTTTACATTCTATTGATTACCATAAAATGATCAGATTTAATTTTGCAAACTTTAATTGTTCTTTAATCTCACGATCTCTGTTATTTTATTAATTTGTTAGTGGTTTGCTCTCTTATGAGTTGGCTTATCAAGTTCCTAATTTAAGACGAAAAGGAACTCTTGTGTATTATACTATTTTTATTGGTTTAATTGTTGTTATTACTATTGTGTTATATTTTTTTCTAGGGAAATAATAATAATCGATGATAATAATAGTTGAGAACTCAGATGAATAACAATAGTTTCATTATTTTCTATTTATTATCATTATTTTGTATTGTTGTAAAGCTTGATATTGTAAATTTAGAATGGATTTTGATTTTTGTAAATATAGTCTTATGAAGATTGTTATACATAGGTACTCATAGTTGATTTGCTGCAGGAAGCATCTTAAAACGGTTGGATTTGTAATGAAGTATTTAGTTTACTGATATATCAGTATACAGATGTACTGTATATTCAAAAAATGTGGGTAACTGATGTTTTTGGAGCGTCGATTGCTATTATTTTGCAGTTAGTGAATGATGAGATCTACACTATAAACTGAACGGATTTCGACTCTTGTAAATTATGTTTTATTGTTGATGTAGTTTTCTGGGTGTGTAAGTGCGTGCGTGTGACCGTTTTACTACTACATCGATCGATGATGAATTATTGAATGCTGATAATGTAAATAGGAGGCGTGCTGCAGATAAAATTAATAAATTACTATTCTTCAGAATTGTAATTGGTTATAAATATTATATATTTTCAATGATATATTGATGAAGCCTTTATATAGAAGAGGTGTAAATGTTATCAAGATTATTCTGTGATAATAAACGATTGAACCTAATAAAAGTTGGTTTGATTTTTGAATCTCCAGTTCGTCTTGTAGAAATTGAATGTAGAATTCACATATTCGAATTAATGTTGTATGAGTGCATGACTCTACATATTTTTTTGTTGGAAATTACGTGTATTGTAATTGAATTACATGAATAAATTTAATTCGTGAATGTTTTTCACTTTATGCTAAAATTTCCATACCAATAAGTTGGTACATGATTTCTTGAACAGAGGACAGAATTTGACATTAGATTCGCACCACTTCAGAGGAAGTACAAAAATATTAGGTGCAAAATATTAAAATTACAAAAATTAAAATGGTTAAATCTCGCGAACGGTTGAGAATTTCTAAAATCTCACTCCGTATTCCTGTTTCTAATGGATACTATGAAATATTACAATTATGAGGCATACATGAATTTATACTTTTTTTGGTGTGAGAAACACGAAACTGCAATCAAATTAGCAAAATTCACTACCGTTCAAAAGATGTGACCATTTAAAAATGTTATGTATGCAGCTTCATAACTCACTCTGTGTAGTAGCAAGGGGTGCTAAATTTGGCTCCGACATTTGTCAGGTCAAAATTTATTTATATCACTTTTTGTGTAGTTGAGAAGTTGATATTGTGGTAATTACTCATATTGAATGAAAAAGACTAAGAAATTGTCAAAAAACCACAGATTTATTGATACTTAGAAAGACCGGTTTCGGTTATTACACCATTGTCAATCTCTGATAAACTAAAACTAACTACAAGAGCAGCAGAATTTATACTAGTAGGTTATATTAATAACCGAAACCGGTCTTTCTAAGTATCAATAAATCTGTGTTTTTTTTACAATTTCTTAGTTTTTTTTATTCAATTTATTCATATGGTGCAAATTTCAGCCGAATCTGAGACACTTGGATTTAGTCGAAACATTTTCATGGACTATACTTTATTCATGCTTTTCATGAAAAATGCAAATCTCCTGAAATTCACTGCTATTCTTGAGTTATAAGCATTTGAAGATGAGTGATTTTTCTGATCTAAGAGTGGAGGGAAGATTTTATGTTTGAGTGAATAACTCACCCTGTATTGTAGCGAAACGTCTCATATTATAGCACAACACTTGTTAGGTCAACCTCTATACATAGCCCGAATATCAATAAAATCTGGAAGATTTGCATTTTGCATTCATGAAAAGCATGAATATTATACAGGGTGATTCATAATTATGGTAAAATAATTTAATACGTGATAGTAGAGGTAAAAATAAGAAAAAAAGTTCCTATAAACATATATCCATAAACGCTTCATTAGCGAGCTATACAGGGTGAAAGATTTAGCCCGGAATTCAGTCCCTCTGGTGAAATACACCGATGCTGAATAGCTTCTAGACTAGTTTTATTAAATTTTTCAGATATTTTTCCATATGAATCCAGCATAAGTTTTTCAAAAACTAGTCCCCAAACAATTCAACTGAATTCCGGGCGAAATCTTTCACCCTGTATAGCTCGCTAATGAAGCGTTTATGGATTATGTTTATAAGAACTTTTTTTCTTATTTTTACCTCTACTATCACGTATTAAATTATTTTACCATAATTATGAATCACTCTGTATACTTATGTCCATGGAAATGTTTTGACTAAATCCAAGTGTCTCAGATTCGGCTGAAATTTTCACCATAAATAAATTTTGATCTGACAAATGTCGGAGCCAAATTTGGTGCCCCTAGCTAAAGAAAAATCCCTGAATAAAAAAACATTATGGATTTTTGCAAAAACGGTCAAAAATTAAAATCGCTCAAACTCTCAGGAAAGAAATTGATTGGTAGCATGGACTAACCATCGTTAGTCACACTGATACAAGAAGTATCTCAGATTTGGCTGAAATTTTGTTCATATGTCCTGAACGGTGAGGAATTTTGCAAATATGATTCCAGATTCGTGTTTCTCACATCAAAGACCATAAGATCACAAAGTTCAAGCAATTTTCATTTTTCACAAAAAATTGATTGGAAGCATGGACTAACCTAACCATCGTGAACCACACTGAGACAAGAAGTATCTCAGATTTGGCTGAAATGTTGTCATATCTCCTGAACGGTAAGGAATTTAGCAAATATGATTCCAGATTCATGTTTTTCGCATGAAAGACCCTAAGAACAAAGAGTTTAAGCGATTTCCATTTTTCACAAAAAATTGATTGGAAGTATCGTGAACCACACTGAGACAAGAAGTATCTCAGATTTGACTGAAATTTTGTTATATCTCCTGAACGGTGAGGAATTTTGCAAATATGATTCCAGATTCGTGTTTCTCGCATCAAAGACCATAAGATCACTAAGTTTGAGCGATTTTCATTTTTCACAAAAAATTGATAGGAAGCATGGACATCGTGAGACACACAGAGACAAAAAGTATATTAGATTTGGCGCTAATTTGCACAATAGATGGAACTTGACCTGAGAAATGTCGGAGCCAAATTTGGCACTCCAGCTACTTATACAGTATGAGTTATGTGGCTTCAAACATGAAATTTGCAAATTTTCAAACGGCCATATCTAATGAACGGTAAGGAATTTCGCCAATGTGATGACATTATATTGTTTCTCTCGTCAAATATTAATTATATCATTGCTGAGAGTTTTAGCGATTTTAATTAATTTTTGGATTCATGAAAAATGTTGCTTTTTTCTGCTGTGCTGTTCTAATTCTCATCCAATACATATGAGCTCAGTAGTCACAAAAATCCTGAGAAATTTGAATTTCCCGCTCAAATCAGTCATGTTTCTGTTACCCTGGTAGTATTTTAGTTGGTTTTTAATTCTGTACCAGGGATTCAGAACATTTGAAGAGGTAGCAGGGTTTTCAACGCCTTCCAATGTGAGCATAGGCAACCGGCAACACTGATCTAGTTTGTGTACATCTTGCATGTTTCTGATGCCCTGGTAGAAATCTGGTCATTTCTAATATGCAAATGAGCTGCTATTTGAGCGGGAAATTCAAATTTCTCATTTTTTATACTATTTGAGCGGGAAATTCAAATTTCTTATGATTAGCGGGAAATTCAAATTTCACATGATTTATACCACCATTTGAGCGGGAAATTCAAATTTCTCATGATTAGCGGGAAATTAAAATTTCTCATGATTTATACTATTTGAGCGGGAAATTCAAATTTCTCATGATTTATACTATTTGAGCGGGAAATTCAAATTTCTCATGATTAGCGGGAAATTCAAATTTCTCATGATTTATACTATTTGAGCGGGAAATTCAAATTTCTCATGATTTATGTGACTACTGATCAAATCAAATCAAATCAAATCGTTTATTGCACAAAAATATATACAGAATACAACTGAAAGGAAATTGACAACATTGTGCTACACGTCGGCAAAAGAAAACTTGTACGCCGACGTGGAGTCTTAATATAACTTATTCACTTATACATTAATATTATTATATAAAATGATCCTACAATATTATAATATAGGCTAACAGTAATTAACATTCAACCAACTAAATATTCCATTCTAAGAAATAACAATAAATTAAAGATATACATAAAGCTGAATTCAAGATTCATACAACATCAATCAATATTAAACCAAATCATTAATTGAATAAAAATAATTTTCTTTCACCCAGGTATGGAAATCTTTTATTTTAGGTTTCTTTAACAACCATCCTCTTGGAACTTTATTATAGAGTTTATTTCTCAAATATGAAATACTTCTACGGGATAGGGTGCTATCAACTCTTTCAATTGTGATTAAGTTTTGAGCGACTTGTCTAGTTACTCTTTGAAAATTTTGAATATTTTTTAATTTGAGCACATGTTTCTTAATAGTCTTTAAAATGAACAATTGTCTTATAGTGAACAGATTGGAATTTTGAAACAATGTGACACTTTGGAAATCTCTCGGATACCTCATTATTGTTTTGATAACTAACTTTTGTAAAACAAATAGAGGTTTTAAAGTTGAATCAAAAGTTCCTCCCCATATAGAATTACCATACTGAACTAAGGATTGGAATAGAGCAAAATAAACAGATTTTAGTAATTTTAGACTCAAAATACTTCTAAGCATGTACATTTTTAAATTGACCACCCTTAATTTTCTACAAAGGTAGCTAATCTGAGGTGACCAGCGTAGATGCTTATCAACAAAAATACCAAGATACTTGTAATTGTTTACACTCTCAATAACCTCATTGCAAGAATCACATGGATACATGTTACAAGCATTATTCAAACAAAGCCTGTTCATATCTAGATCTCCTCTTGTTGTTGGACTGAAGGTCATACATTTTGTTTTACCAAGATTTAGTCTCAAATAATTACATTTTAGCCACTGAGAAACCTTATAGTAACCCACTTTTGTTTGCTTGATAACATCTTCCCAGGAACCTTCTTGGAAGATAAGTGCTGTGTCATCAGCAAAACAAATTGTCTTAGACCCAACTGAGTCCAGTACACTAGGCAGGTTATTAACATAGATCAAAAATAAAACTGGTCCCAATACAGTCCCTTGAGGTAGACCCCATGTCACATCTCTAATCTCACTATTACTACCACCACAGCTACTGAGCTCATTTGTATTTTAGAAATGTAACAGGAAGTTAAAACATAGCAAGTGGTAACTGAGGCATCACCGATTAATGCTTACACACATTAAATACTATGTGTTTAGTTGAGTTGATAATGTATCTTTATTTTCAATTTCATCAAATGTAAGACTTCAATTTGGTACCAAAATCAAACAAATCCGACCATCCTTTTGGAGTTTCCAAGATAATTTATGTCATTTGAATTCTGGAAACAGACTAAAAAAAATACAATTACAATATTGAATATATTTAAAATATACAATATTAATTTTAATCATGGTCTAAACCATCGTGAAACACTGAAAAAAAAGTATCTCAGATTTGGCTGAAATTTGGTCATATCTCCTGAACGGTGAGGAATTTTGCAAATATGATTACAAATTCGTGTTCCTCGCATGAAAGACCATTAGATCATCAAGTTTGAGCTATTTTCATTTTTCACAAAAAATTAAATTGGTAGCATGGAATATAACCATTGTGAACCACACTGAGACAAGAAGTATCTCAGATTTGGCTGAAATTTTTTCATATCTCCTGAACGGTAAGGAATTTTGCAAATATGATTCCAGATTCGTGTTTCTCGCATCAAAGACCATAAGATCACTAAGTTTGAGCGATTTTCATTTTTTACAAAAAATTGATTGGAAGCATCGTGAGACACACAGAGACAAAAAGTATCTTAGATTTGGCGCCCAATTGCACAATAGATGGAATTTGACCTGAGAAATGTTGGAGCCAAATTTGTCACTCCAGCTACTATCTATACAGGATGAGTTATGCAGCTTCAAACATGAATGAAATTTGCAAATTTTCAAACGGCCATATCTAATGAACAGTAAGGAATTTCGCCAATGTGATGACATTATATTGTTTCTCTCGTCAAATTAATTATATCATTGCTGAGAGTTTTAGCGATTTTAATTAATTTTTGGATTCATGAAAAATGTTGCTTTTTTCTGCTGTGCTGTTCTAATTCTCATCCAATACATATGAGCTCAGTAGTCACAAAAATCCTGAGAAATTTGAATTTCCCGCTCAAATCAGTCAGTACCTCTTGCATGTTTCTGTTGCTCTGGTAGTATTTTAGTTGGTTTTAATTCTGTACCAGGGATTCAGAACACTTGAAGATGTAGCAGGGTTTTTCAACGCCTTCCAATGCAAGGATAGGCAACCCGCAACACTGATCTAGTTTGTGTACCTCTTGCATGTTTCTGATGCCCTGGTAGAAATCTGGTCATTTCTAATAGCTACTTGAGCGGGAAATTCAAATTTCTCATGAGTGACTGACTCATTGTATTTGTATTTAGCTCATTTGTATTTTAGAAATGTAACAGGAAGTTAAAACATAGCAAGTGGTAACTGAGGCATTACCGATTAATGCTTACACACATTAAATACTATATGTGTTTAGTTCAGTTGATAATGTATCTTTATTTTCAATTTCATCAAATGTAAGACTTTATTTAATTGGGTACCAAAATCAAACAAATCCGACTATCCTTTCGGAGTTTCCAAAAAAATTAACATCATTTGAATTCTGGAAACAGACGAAAAAAATTACAATTACAATATTGAATATATTTAAAATATAAAATTACAATAATGATTGTAATCATGGTCTAAACCATCGTGAAACACTGAAACAAAAAGTATCTCAGATTTGGCTGAGATGTTTTTCGCATCAAAGACCAAGAGATCACAGAATTTGATCGATTTTTACTTCTCACAAAAAATTGATGAAAATCATAGACAATCAATGAAAATCGTGAACCACACTGAGACAAGAAGTATCTCAGATTTGGCTGGAATTTGTTCATATCTCCTGAACGTTGAGGAATTTTGCAAATATGATTCCAGATTCGTGTTTCTCGAATCAGAGATCACAAAGTTTGAGTAATTTCTATTCTTCACAAAAAATTGATTGGTAGCATGGACTCGTGAACCACACTGAGACAAGAAGTAACTCACATTTGGCTGAAATTTGGTCATATCTCCTGAACGGTAAGAAATTTTGCAAACATGATTCCAGATTCGTGTTTCTCGCATAAAAGACTATAAGATCAAGTTTGAAAGATTTTTAATTTCCACGAAAAATTGATGATTATTATGGACTAACCATTGTGAAACACACTTAGACGGAAAGTAACTCAAATTTGGTTGAAATTTCTTCATATCTCCTGAACGGTAAGGAATTTTACAAAATAATTTGATTCCAGATTCGTGTTTCTCGCATAAAAGATCATAAGATCACCAAGTTTGAGCGATTTTTAATTTCCACGAAAAATTGATGATGATTATTATGGACTAACCATTGTGAAACACACTTAAGGCCGTTTTCACAGTAACAGTTTAAACTAAATTTCATTTATACCGGATTAAATCCGTATCAAGTCTTGTTTTTATTATTTGTTTCATTTTGAGTTTAAGTCACCAGCTGATTAAATTCAGTATAAGCTTTGACTGTGCAAACGGTCCTTAGACGGAAGTAACTCAGATTTGGCTGAAATTTTGTCATATCTTCTGAACGGTAAGGAATTTTACAAAATAATATAATTCCAGATTCGTGTTTCTCGAATCAAAGACCATAAGATTACGGAGTTAGAGCGATTTTTATTTTTCACAAAAAATTGATGATTATTATGGACTAACCACTTCGTGGTTAGTCCATAATAAGCCAACACCTGTAATCAATCTGTCTTCCAAAGAATCCGAGATCCTATTTATTGACCGAGGAAGTGAGGTCTAAGATTCAAGTCGACGGTTTGGCATTTCTCTTAATGTTTATATGTTGCGCATTTACGGCGATATGCGGAAATAGATTTTCATTAAATTTGACAGGTATGTTCCTTTTTTAATTGCGCGTCGACGTATATCCAAGGTTTTTAGAAATTTTGCATCACAAGGATAATATAAAAGGAAAAAGGAGCCTCCTTCATACGCCAATATTAGAGTAAAAATCAGACTATAGAATTATTCATCATAAATCAGCTGTTTAGTGGACTATAATACTACCCGTTCAAAAACATCGTACATCTTGAAAATATATCTCTTTCCATCAACGTTGTAGACAGTAGTTGCAGCCAGACCTGATAACAGCGCTCACACTCACATTCCGGGACGACACGTCACGGTACGATAGGACAGAAAGCTCTATGTTTATTTAGGATTTTTTCTAGACATTTTAAATTGATAAATTATTTATTAATTTTTGAGAAAACAACAGGTCTTATCTTCTTGAATTTTGTTTGTCTGTGAATATTTTTGAGAGCTTTTTGTGTAGTTGAGAAGTTGATATTGTGGTAATTATTGATATTGAATGAAAAAGACTAAGAAATTGTCAAGAAAAGATAAACTAGAAATTATTTATCAGAGATTGACAATGGTGTAATAACCGAAACCGGTCTTTCTAATTATCAATAAATCAGTGGTTTTTTGACAATTTCTTAGTCCTTTTCATTTAATTTTTGAGAGCATTGACAGCTATAGTGAGGTCCACGTTATAATGGCAGTGGAGAAAGATATAGTGAGGTCCACGTTATAATGGCAGTGGAGAAAGATATAGTGAGGTCCACGTTATAATGGCAGTGGAGAAAGATATAGTGAGGTCCACGTTATAATGGCAGTGGAGAAAGATATAGTGAGGTCCACGTTATAATGGCAGTGGAGAAAGATAGGCGAACAACGTCGTTGCTGTTCTTCTGTGTTGTCAATGCCTTCCATAGAAGGTAGCTGATACAGGTTTATTGATGTAATATTAACTGTTCATTCTCGTTTAAAATAATCAATTATATTTTTCAATAATTTCATAATGAATTTTTAAATGAAATATTTTGTTAATCATCAATTTTACACTGTTAAAGACGATTTGGCAACCGAGCAAAGCGAGAAAGAGATAGCGCTATCCACTTTGTTAAATAATAGATCATTGCTAATCAAACACTGCCATTATAACGTGGACCTCACTATACAACGATTGGCGGCTACATATTTAAAACTACGATCATAGAATTGTATAATTTTATGTTACAGTGAATAACTCACCCTGTGATGTAGCGAAACATCTCTATAATATTATAGCAGGTCTAATATTATAGCACACCACTTGTTAGGTCAACCTCTATCCATAGCTCGACTATCAACAAAATCTGGAAGATTTGCATCTTTCATGAAATCCATGAATACATCTTGTATTTTTGCAAAAATTAAAATCTCAACTCTCAGGAACTCAGGAATGATAGTACTATAGTGAGGTCCACGTTATAATGACAGTAGATAAAGATAGAAGAATAGCGATGCCGATTCTCTGAATTAATTAATTATATTTCTACACTGTCAAAAACATAAATGGCATCGTTGTGGACCTAGAAAAGGATAGTACTACCGGCTTTGTCGAATGATAGACAAGGATAGCAAAACCAAAGTTGATCAAATACTGTCATTATAACGTGGACCTCACTATAGACGAGAGGAAATAATATGTCATCACATTGGCGATATTCACTCCTATTCCTGAGCTATAAGCATTTGAAGCTTCATGGGATACTCATGTAATATGGACGAATAGATTTATATGGTTCTTCAGGAAAAGTAATACAAAATAACAACAAATCAACTCGAAAGGCTTATTTAATTATTTATATCATACATAGTTATAATTCAAGGCATACATAACTTGAGGCAACACATGCATTTCTAAACTGGTGTCAACATTGTATATCATATATCTGCAGTTTTATCAACACCTTCTAACAAAATGACACTTCAGTTTTTATCAAAAAAACTCTAATAATATCATACAGCGGATAAATAAAGGTGCCTATCAATCTCAACTTCTTGTATCCCAAATTGTATTTCAATCAACAATTTATAGAAGTATCTTAATTATACGATAAATTCAGATAATTGGTTGGTAAATCTCTTTGGATTTCGAAAATCAATAGTTTATCAGATAGAATATGAGCAGTATTTTTGCCCAAGTGTGTAGGTACAATATTGATACATACCCTATTATAGCTAAAATGACTGACCCTATATTAAACTAAACCTGGGGCCTGTTTCATAAAAGTTACAAGTCCTGTAATACAGGAGAATCACCATTCCAATTACATGCTCAATATAGCCGATAAAATCAGCTGTTCCTGTATTACAGGACTTCTAAATTTTTATGAAACAGGCCCCAGTATAAGCTTTATTCCCTGTGGAATAAACGGATTTACATAGTGAAACAAATCTGAACTATTCATTCAATCTGAAAATCTGCATAAATATTTTTTGAGTTTGTATTTCCTAACGAATATACATTGTGAAATAATCTAGAATCCCATTTCCAACTGTAGATTGAAACAAATTCAAGGACACTTGAACAATTATCGAATATTGACAAGCACCTCAACAGTGTATGTACATCGCACAATAACCATATTGTGTCATCATCAACACATCAATAGATGATTATCAAAAAATACACTAACTCGATGAAAACAGCTAGATTATTTTTTTCTTTGATAAGAGACCAACAACAACACAGGAGACAAAATGTTACGCAATAAAATAATAAAATTACACTGATATTTAAAAAGTCAACACACATATTTTATAAGCTCATTCACTAGGTGTCAGTAGATACAAAAAAGAAACTCTGACAGAAGAGGAGATACAGAAGAAGCTCTGAATCACAACTCCTCTTCCGAATACAGTATCCAACGAAAGCTGTAACAGCCTAAGACCAAAGATTCTTCATTAAATTTGCAACAAAAATAACTATTAAATGATTCTTATATCGACCTCAATTTTTGAGATCTGTAGATTTTTTGAAAAACTTCAATAACTAGCAAACTATCAGTCAAAATCTAATTTGTGAAGGATATGGTTGGAATAAGGAGGAAATTTCCAATAAGATTTATATTTTTTTCTTTGTTTGACGTTTTAGAACTTTTTGTGAGCATTCAAACTTTTGAAATTTGACTTTGAACTCAACCAATGTACTTATTTCAACTTTGAGCGCTCATAAAAATTTCAAAAAAGTCAACACATTATAAGATTCTTACTGGGAATTTCTTCCTCTTTTCAACAACCATATCCTTAGAATTGAATTTTGTATGATATTTTTCTAGTTATTAACGTCTTTTGATAGATCTCGAAACCTAATGTCGATATAAGAAACTCTTTAATAGACATTTATGTTGCAAATTTTAGGTAGATTCTTTGGTCTTTGGCTGTTACACATTTCGTGAGACACTCTGTGTACTAGTAGATACAGAAGAAGGATTCTGGCGCTCTGAACCAGAACTCCACTTCTTTATCTACTAGTAGATAGAAAACAGGAACTCTAGCGCTCTGGCACAAGTTTCTCTGCCGTAGATACAATAGAAGAGCACTGGCGAGTTTCTCTTTGGAACCTACCGCTATTCACTCACTCACACACACAATAATCTCACTTTTTCACGGAGCATGCGCACAAGACAGTCAGTCTGTTTAAGCAGATAATGTTGACTCGCTGGCTCGAATGTGATCGGGCTTTTCTCCGCGCGCATATCTCCGCCACATGACGTCATAGAGCTGCTGCATGCCCTGAGCATACTTCCAGCAATTGAAGAGCGGACTCTCCGTACGCGCTCGCCACACCTCCGCGCGAGTTGCCTTCAAACTGAAATAGAACAAGAAATTCGATTAGCTAAACTCTATAGAGGATTTACAGAGAACATCTATAGAGAAAATTGTGATGCAAACAAGATTTAGCTCCAAGTTGTTACAGTAGGCGTCTCGTAGCTTTGCCTCAGTGACTTTGAAACAGCATTCAGGCAAGGTATGTTTCGCGTGGTAATATTCACGGCTTTGGAGACCCTAGATCACTACATAGCTTCCTTGAAGGAAGCTCCCTACACACAGAGATTCTTCATGAATGAGAGAGTTGCAACGTATCACCACCAATGGAAAGAGCATGTTGAATGAATGTCAGCTGATAGGCTGTCTTGTGCTAAAAGGACGTACGGTAACTTCAAAAAGCTCTTTGTGTATCTTTTCGGTTGCAACACGTTGCTTTTGAGAAGATACAAAAGAGCATCTGTTGCTTATGGAAAGATACATTAAAGCTCCTTGTGTATCTTTTCGGAAGCAACACGTTGCTTTTGAGAAGATACAAAAGAGCATCTGTTGCTTATGGAAAGATACATTAAAGCTCCTTGTGTATCTTTTCGGAAGCAACACGTTGCTTTTGAGAAGATACAAAAGAGCATCTGTTGCTTATGGAAAGATACATTAAAGCTCCTTGTGTATCTTTTCGGTTGCAACACGTTGCTTTTGAGAAGATACAAAAGAGCATCTGTTGCTTATGGAAAGATACATTAAAGCTCCTTGTGTATCTTTTCGGAAGCAACACGTTGCTTTAGAGAAGATACAAAAGAGCATCTGTTGCTTATGGAAAGATACATTAAAGCTCAATCCAATAACAGGACTTCTTTTGCAATGGATTTTCAAAACTATACTATAATGAGGACTTCATGCTACGACTTCAACATTATAACACGGGTTTTGATGCTGGTGGCATCAAGATTAAAAAACACGGTTTCTGATGCTGGCTGCAGGTTTCAGTTTATCAAGTTTTCAATCCGTCAAGATCTCAGATTATCAAGTTTTCAGTACGTCATGTTATCAGTTTGTCAAGTTTTCAATTCGCCAAGTTTTTAGTTTGTCATGTTTACAGAACCGTATTTCAAGTCTACTGTTCACTCTCTATTGACCTAATTTTATTTCAAACTTTCTACCATAAAGGCTAGTTGGTTGATTTCTAACCTCAAATCAAGTCAGCAATGTGATACTTTAATTGAATGGTCGTAGATAAAATAGTGTATACAACAGTTTCATAACGTCTTTAAAGCACTCGTGAGATGCCGCCCGGTTTCTCAGTCGTTCCATAAACTGTTTATCCATTCAATAACTTTATTGAACCGATAAGCATGAGAAATGCGTTTCTGGAATGCTCCGTAAACTTATTGAATCCATAAATCTCTCGATAAACTATAGTGCCAATATCCAGCCTATAACTATTTGAATGGATAAATGTGTCAAATTTTCGGAATAGGTCAAATTTTCGGTTGCAATAATACAATTAAGTGTAGGTCACCAGTATTTTAAAAATAAAACAGATTCAAAGTTGTACTATATATTTAGCATTGCTAGCCCTTATCTGATGTCAGCCTTCTTGTTTTGGAGACATCAGTCAAAAGATGTCAGTACCGTAGAAAATAACCTTTAACTCAACCTCACAACAAACAGCTTGGAATAAACAACCAAGATTTGATTGGTTACCATAACATCAAGGCCCGGTTGCTTAAAAGCCGGTTAAATTTTAACCATGATTAATTATTTCACGAGAGCCAATTAGAGAAGGCTTTTTGAGAAGACGTATTCTCTGATTGGTTCTCGTGGGATTAATCACGATTAAAATTTAACCGGCTTTTGTGCAACCGGCACAAAGTTTGTTTACGAAAGTGGCCGGTTTGGGATCATGCCATGTTTTATTTATATTTATTTATTTATATATTACATGTCATAGGCCATTACAAGAAAAGCATGGACAATTGTCATACAAAAATCAGTCAATAAAAACATAACTTAATCTAGCAATACAAGTTCTTATTTCTAAACAATGCATTATATTAAGATGACAAAAGTAACTATGACTATGATGCACACTATTATAGATACCAGTAACACAAAAAACAAACATTTATAGATAAAAAATAAAATAGTAGAGTACGGTACTAAAATATAGTCAGTCTATCAGCCTCTTTCACATAGTAATTAATATTGAAAATGTTGAAAGGAAGGCCTAGGATTTAATTTATGAGTGCCTGCCAACTATACGGACACTCCTCAATCAACCAGTCCTTCTTTTGAACAGGCCAAGTGATTGAGCCTCCTTTAACAGGGTTGGCAACGAATTAAAAACCTTTATACTTTTATGCTCCGTACTTTGTTCATAAAATGCTGTTTTGTCATAAAATGTTGCCTGATTCATTGAACAGATAAATGATTTCACAATAATAATAATTTATCATTTATATTATTTATGGTTAAATCTTAACCATGATTAATTTCACGAGAGCCAATTAGAGAAGGCTTTTTAAGAAGACGTATTCTCTGATTGGTTCTCGTGGGATTAATCACGATTAAAATTTAACCGGCTTTTGTGCAACCGGCACCAAGTTTGTTTACGGAAGTGGCCGGTTTGAGGTCATGCCATGTTGCCAGATTCAATGAACAGATAAATCGTTCCATAGCTATGGATTCTGTAAATATGTTTAAGAAACCAATAAAAATTTATTGAATACATAAAGTTATTGTTTAGTGTTAAGTTATAGGTAAGTTAGTGGACGGTTTGGGATCATGTCATGTTGCCAGATCTATTTAAATCGTTTCATAGCTATGGATTCTATAAATATGTTTGAGAAACCAATAACAATTTATTGAATACATAAAGTTATTGCTTAGTGTTAAGTTATAGCTTTAGTGTTGTTTATTGAACGACTGAGAAACCGGACATATGATTCACGCGTTCGCTCGGTATGCTCGCCCTCTTGTATCTCAACTCTACATCCAACTCGTGCGTTAAAAGTACCCTCATTATAAAACTGTTGTATAAACTACTATTTGGGACAAATAAAGATTTTATTTGAATAATGAATGATAGTACTCACAATTCGCGATCAGTGCCAAGTCTGATGGCAATCTGCTGATACTCCTGACGGGTGCGAGCAATCAGTTCCGGACAGCCGAGTGTGGCCAGCTGGGAGGCGGCGACACGCGACGCCAGTGTCTCGCCTGGAAGGGTGACCACCGGAGTGCCCGTCCACAGCACGTCCATCGAGGTGGTGTGTCCGTTGCAGAGAGGCGTGTCCAGACAAACGTCGGCCAACTGGCCTCGTCTTACGTGCTCCTCTGAAAAACGGAAAAATGTTGAATGAAAAGTTGGAAAAATTATCAAAAAATACATGGATATGCTATTATTAGAAGGTAATCAGATAATGGAATATAAAAATAGTAAAACTAAAAGACAAGTAGAGAAAATGATCTGAAAAACGGAAAAATGTTGAATGAAAAGTTGAAAAAATTATCAAAAAATACATGAATATGGTACTATTAGAAGGTTACAGATAATGGAAAATAAAAATAGTAAAACTAAAAGACAAGTAGAGAAAATGATCGAGAAAGAGATCAATCAATCAATTTATTCAGCCTAAAGATACAAGGCGAATATAAAGCCAAGTCACAAAGTATTTTGTAAGATTACAATACGATAGATAAATAATAATGTAATAATTTCATTTTCATCTCATTTATTTGCAATACAAATGACACTAATGTAATAACATAATAATAATAATAATATAATAATAATAATAATAATAATAATAATAATAATAATAATAATAATGTCTCTGGTCGAGGGTACAACACGACCAGAGGAGTTTATTCAAATTATAGACATGATTACAAAAAGCATTTGAGCTAAAATTATTTACAAAGTATTAATACAATTGGTTGATTATTTGCTGATCTAAGAAATGTGGCCCCCACTATATATGAATATGTGTCGGGATGCCACTAAAATATGCTATCATCAGAATGTTACAGATAATGGAAATAAAAATAGTAAAACGAGAAGAAAAGTTGAGAAAATAATCAAGAAAGACATGAATATGCTATTATTGGAAGGTTACAGATATCTATACCATAAAAAAGGAAACAACTGGCTTATACACGTACTGGATGGGAAAATTATTTTTGACGCATCATCACGTCTGAACCACTGGACTGATTAACTTGAAATTTTGCATATGGATTCTAAATTAACCGAGGATGTTTATAGGCCAATTTTCAATTCTTCAAGATTTCAGTAGGTCAAGTTCTCAGTTTGTCAAGCTTTAAATTAAACTCTTGCGGAGAACGGGTTACCTGCTAGTTAAAAATGTAGCTAACTATTGAATGAATTTAACAAAAATGAACTGGTAATTTACCAGTTCTTTCGCAAAGAACTGATTAATTTAATCATTGGTTGGTATTGTGATGAAATGCGCATTGAATATTGAAACGTGAACTTGAACTCGAATTTGACTTGAAAGTTACCAGTAATTTTTGTTTGACAAACAATGATTGTCCAAACTTTTTAAAATGTTTGTCCCTGAGCTCCTCAACAAACATGTTTGTCGAACATATGTTCAGTGTGGATACGGCTATAGACCTTATAGTAATCACTCACACAACTTTACTTGCCGTTATGAAAATTGATCACCTGACGCTAGTGTTCCCGCGCATCTCAAGTCTACTATTCAAAGATTTAGGCATGGCTTTTCCAGACATCTGTGTAATCCACTTGTCAGCTGATTGATTACGAATAATAAATTCTAGAGTCTGATTAATCCTACCTTTAGAGTAGATTATATAATTATACTAGCCGTCAGGCTCGCTTCGCTCGCCATATCCGTCTAGCCAGGGGGCTCCGCCCCCTGGACCCCCGACTGGATCGTCCAAGAATAAGATCAGCAGGCTCGCTTCGCTCGCCTGCATTTTTCATTTGAGCATTTTTATCATATGTTAGGACAATCCAGTCGGGGGTCCAGACTAAACGTCTGGCTAAACGGATATGGCGAGCAAAGCGAGCCTGCCGGCTAGAAATATAATATTCCCAGGATTGAAGTAGCAGTGCCCAATCAATTTTTCCGCGATAAATGCATTTAAATCTTCAACTTGGTGCCAACCTAACAAAGTCAACTCAACTTAATGCCAACCTGACAAAATTATTAATTTAGTTGCCAGTTAACAACTGTTTCGAAAAGGTACTCTATCTAGATTATAGTTCTATAGTAACATATAATACGGAAATTTCAATTATAATTAAGAGATTGGGAGAAGAAGAATATACATGCTAAAAGACGAACTTTAAACCCTTAAAAACAACCCTTAGAGTTAAAATATTGGCAAAAGATTTCTTAGTGCGCCTCTAAAGGGCCAACTGAACAAATCTACCAAATTTGAACGTTTATGTTCCGGTAGATTTTTAGTTCTGCGAGTTAGTGAGTGAGTCAGTCAGTCAGTCAGTCAGTGAGTGAGTGCCATTTCGCTTTTATATATATAGATATCATCTACTCTAAAGATAGGATTAATCAGACTCTATAATTTATTATTCATAATCAATCAGCTGACAAGTGGATTAGACAGATGTCTGGAAAAGCCATGCCTATTACTATAAGGTCTATAGCCGTATCCACACTGAACATATGTTCGACAAACATGTTTGTTGAGGAGCTCAGGGACAAACATTTTAAAAACATTTTAAAATGTTTTTCCAAACATTCTCAGTGTTTGCTGTAAAACATAAAACCTATTCTCCCCACTTACAAATATTTTGTTTGGTGACGCGTTCACACTGGCCATGGGCAAACATTGTTTGTCAAACATAATAAAATTCGCCCAAACTTTTTCAACAAACATGTTTGTGGAACATTTGTTCAGTGTGGACACGGCTTATGGTTTCAATGTTTCGTTATGCAGTCATTTTATTATTATGCGTGCCTATCAGTATCAATATTCTCACATTTGAAAAAACAAATCTAATGGGTGATTAAAAATAAATTAAATGAACTAAATAATGCAGAAGAAATTATAAATATTTTGATTGAAAAAAAAAATTAATTTTCAAATATTATCATCAGATGGAAAGATTATCACGGAACTGGATGAATTATCATATGGAATACAATTGAAGCGTGAACTGAGTTTGTTAACATAGCAAACAGGTGACATCAGAGATACTTGTGGATGAGAAAACTGCGTGAGGTCTACTGTTCACAGAACTACTAGTTGGACCCTTAGCTTACCTGCTAGTTTCCAATAACTGACGATCGATACAATTGAAGAGAGTTCTTATTATTCTTGCATCATCCTGTATTCATAATATTATTTTTTAAGGGAAAAGTAACGTACCTTTGGCGGCTACGTTGCTGAATAGCAGCTTGCCAGCGGGCACACCCAACCTGGCAACTGCCGCCTGTAGACTGGCCTCTCCGACGGCCGGGAAACGCAGTAGCCAAAGCACTGAGTTGGGCACTGCCTTCAGAATATTCGCCCACATCTGCAGCGTAGGCGGGTCGATCTAACACACACAAAACATTCAAATAGTCCTCAAAACCAACAAACACAAATACCGATTGAAAAGTTTCATCAAAGAGAAAATAGCATGAGATATCCCATAGTATAGCAACATTTTTATTCAACAATTCTCCCAAATTCTAATAATTTAATGTAATAATTTAAATGTAAAGTTATGGAAAAATTATTCTCATAGATGTAGCCTACTGTTGTCAATCAGTTATGGCATTGATAATATCACATGGTATTGAGCAATGATTGTCAGATTAGCGTTTTATTAAAAGTTCACTTTGGTTGTTTTGGTTTGTAGCCGGATGGGATATTTTGTTTTTGCCTTTGTATTCATTATTTGCTTTCTAATAATCTTATTGTTCGTATTTTTATCATTTTGCAATATAGTTTTTTTTTAATATCGAAAATGAACTAACAGCTAGCGCACAAGTTCGTTTTGCTAGCTGTGCCAATTTATTCATTAGAAATGTATTATTCGCATTTGTTGTAATCACATTTCTATGATTATGTATCTATTGTATATTTAAGTTATTATTGTATTAATAATTTGAAATATTTAAAGTGATTTTGTTTGGTGACGCGTTCACACTGGCCATGGGCAAACATTGTTTGTCAAACAAAAATTACTGTTTTTCCAAACATTCTCAGTGTTTGCTGTAAAACATAAAACCTATTCTCCCCACTTACAAATATTTTGTTTGGTGACGCGTTCACACTGGCCACGGGCAAACATTGTTTGTCAAACAAAAATTACTGTTTTTCCAAACATTCTCAGTGTTTGCTGTAAAACATAAAACCTATTCTCCCCACTTACAAATATTTTGTTTGGTGACGCGTTCACACTGGCCATGGGCAAACATTGTTTGTCAAACAAAAATTACTGTTTTTCCAAACATTCTCAGTGTTTGCTGTAAAACATAAAACCTATTCTCCCCACTTACAAATATTTTGTTTGGTGACGCGTTCACACTGGCCATGGGCAAACATTGTTTGTCAAACAAAAATTACTGTTTTTCCAAACATTCTCAGTGTTTGCTGTAAAACATAAAACCTATTCTCCCCACTTACAAATATTTTGTTTGGTGACGCGTTCACACTGGCCATGGGCAAACATTGTTTGTCAAACAAAAATTACTGTTTTTCCAAACATTCTCAGTGTTTGCTGTAAAACATAAAACCTATTCTCCCCACTTACAAATATTTTGTTTGGTGACGCGTTCACACTGGCCATGGGCAAACATTGTTTGTCAAACAAAAATTACTGTTTTTCCAAACATTCTCAGTGTTTGCTGTAAAACATAAAACCTATTCTCCCCACTTACAAATATTTTGTTTGGTGACGCGTTCACACTGGCCATGGGCAAACATTGTTTGTCAAACAAAAATTACTGTTTTTCCAAACATTCTCAGTGTTTGCTGTAAAACATAAAACCTATTCTCCCCACTTACAAATATTTTGTTTGGTGACGCGTTCACACTGGCCATGGGCAAACATTGTTTGTCAAACAAAAATTACTGTTTTTCCAAACATTCTCAGTGTTTGCTGTAAAACATAAAACCTATTCTCCCCACTTACAAATATTTTGTTTGGTGACGCGTTCACACTGGCCACGGGCAAACATTGTTTGTCAAACAAAAATTACTGTTTTTCCAAACATTCTCAGTGTTTGCTGTAAAACATAAAACCTATTCTCCCCACTTACAAATATTTTGTTTGGTGACGCGTTCACACTGGCCATGGGCAAACATTGTTTGTCAAACAAAAATTACTGTTTTTCCAAACATTCTCAGTGTTTGCTGTAAAACATAAAACCTATTCTCCCCACTTACAAATATATTTTGTTTGGTGACGCGTTCACACTGGCCACGGGCAAACATTGTTTGTCAAACATAATAAAATTCGCCCAAACTTTTTCAACAAACATGTTTGTAGAACATTTGTTCAGTGTGGACACGGCTTATGGTTTCAATATTTCGTTATGCAGTCATTTTATTATTATGCGTGCCTATCAGTATCAATATTCTCACATTTGAAAAAACAAATTTAATAGGTGATTAAAAATAAATTAAATTAACTAAATAATGCAGAAGAAATTATAATATTTTGATTGAAAAAAAAAATTAATTTTCAAATATTATCAGATGGAAAGATTATCACGGAACTGGATGAATTATCATATGGAATACAATTCAAGCGTGAACTGAGTTGTTTTTTTTTTTTTTGAGTTTGAACAGGTGACATCAGAGATACTTGTGGATGGGAAAACTGCGTGAGGTCTACTGTTCACAGAACTACTAGTTGGACCCTTAGGTTACCTACTAGTTCCCAATAACTGACGATCGATACAATTGAAGAGAGTTCTTATTATTCTTGCATCATCCTGTATTCGTAATATTATTTTTTAAGGGAAAAGTAACGTACCTTTGGCGGCTACGTTGCTAAATAGCAGCTTGCCAGCGGGCACACCCAACCTGGCAACTGCCGCCTGTAGACTGGCCTCTCCGACGGCCGGGAAACGCAGTAGCCAAAGCACTGAGTTGGGCACTGCCTTCAGAATATTCGCCCACATCTGCAGCGTGGGCGGGTCGATCTAACACACACAAAACAATCAAATAGTCCTCAAAACCAACAAACACAGATTGAAAAGTTTCATCATAGAGATAAAATAGCATGAAAAGATATACCATAGTATAGGTAATTCAAAATTTCAATCCGATTACAGAAAGATGGACAGAAATATATTTATTTCCAAAAAATGCAATTTACAAAATAAAAATAGTATTTACTCAAACACAGTTTCAATACAAACAACAACAACAAATGAAAACGATCCAATGAATACACTAAGCTGAATAAATTTATAGTCAACAGTGAAATTTGGAACATAAACGCACTATACGCCTAGAATTTAACATCAAAATAACGGGGAGAGGGAGAATGTCTCATTTCTATTGGTATCTGGATCAGTTTTACCCGACCTATAGTTATTTTTTAATTGATGATCATGTTCGTCAATGTCGAGATTTCCAACATAAAACAATAAATTTTCGACATACTAGAAACGCTTGTTTCAGAAAATGGGTGGGTGATGAAAGCGAGAAAGTTTCTCAGAAGTACCTAATTAAAATTATTTTTCCAATTGCCAAAAGTAGACAGGAGAGCGTATTTTAAAATTAGGAGAGCGGCTATTATTTTGATGTAAAGTTCTTACTTATTACGACACCCTGTAATTCTGAGAGAAGTGATATTCAAAAGAAGAACATATTCTTGCATTTTTTTCAAATTTTATCAGAAAAATTGAATTTACTTTTAATAATTAGACCCGGTTGGACAAAAGCCGGTTAAATTTTAACCCTGATTAATTCCATGAGAACCAATCGGAGAAGCATGGTATAAAAGACGGCTTCTCTGATTAGTTCTCATAAATGTAATCACAGTTAAAATTTAACAGGCTTTTGTGCAACCGGCACTTGAAATTTTTGAGCGTTACTGGAATATCGGGGATGATAATATTCTACAAACAATTCTGTGGTTAGATTGGAGATTTGAGAACGTTTCAATTTTTCACAACTTGACAACGCTGAAATTTTTCGGATACAGGGCAAATTCATTTTTTTTATTCATTGATTTATTTTTTTATTCACAATCACAAATCATAATTAAAATATTCTCAATTATTTTATAATGTTGACAGCACACTAACCTTGTAGAGCTGGTTGAAGTTGCAGTAGACAACGGCGTCCTCGGGCAGACCGTACTGCTGACGTGTGGTGATGACGATGGACTGCGGCACCTCTTCGCCTGTGGCCGCCTTGTTGTTGGTCTGATTGGTGGCCAGCCCGTTCTGCACCACGATCCCATTCACTGATGTCTGCATCTGGCCCGACGCTATCATTGTCTACAACACGACACATCCAAACACATTACATTCATTCATAACTTGATGAGAAATTGACAAGAGTTTCTCAACCATTGAAAACAGTCTCTCTCTCTCTCTCCAATGGCACGCACTACAGCCCAAATCGGGCTCTGGCCTCAACCAAAATACGCCTCCATCCATCTCTATCTAACGCCTGGTCAGCCTGGAGGAAGACGACCTGTAGGGAGATCAAGGGATTAATGGATGCGGAAGGATGCTAATGAAATGTTACAATTGAAGCTGGGTTTTCGTTTGTGCGTAAATTTTCCGCAGTCGACGACGACACGCATTGTTGACATTCATATTGTCCAAATTTCAAGTGTGCTGAAACAGCTGATCAAATAACTTTTCATTATTTGTGTTTATTATTCAAGAATGAAACATTTCTAATTATATCAACATATTGCCATTTAAAAGTATAGAAAAGTATAAACTCAACCTCCCCCATTAAAACATAATAGAACATAATCTTTTAGGTTATTTACACAAATTGAAATCTACCCAATCTGATATTCTCTCCCTGTCGTGGTCGACGACGGCATTTACGCACAAACGAAACCTCAGCTTTAATAATTGTAACATTTCATTAGTATCCTTCCGCACCCTATCGTCCCATTGCTCCCTTTGTCTCCCTTCAGGTCGTCCTCCTCCAGGCTGACCAACAAACACCTTCCTTGGCACTCATGCTTCAGGCATTCTCTGCACATGCCCTGCCCATCGGAGGCGCATCAATTTTATGTGGGCTGATAGTCAGGCCTCTGCATAAAGCTCTTTTAATTCAGCATTTGTAGTGCCATTGTCCATCCTCGCAAACCGGCCCATAAATACTTTCCCGGATTTTTCTCAAGATACCTGCAAACATTCACTGATGTGGAAAATCAAGAGCTGCGTGATCTGAACCAGAAATATCAAATTGTTGACGATATAATAGTGAGACGTTTGAGTTGGTTGGGACACGTTGAGTGACTCAAGAGTCGTAAAAAAGAGGTCTCCAGAAACAAACCAGGAGGGAGAAGGCCGAGAGGACGTTGGCTGGAGGATGTGGACGATATTAGGGAGCTGGGTGAAAGGGGATCGAGATGTAAGGTTGCCGATAGAGACTAGTGGAGAGGCTTTTTGAAGGAAGTCAAGGCTCTGCGCCAAGGAGGTAAAATAGGAAGAGGGTGAGTTACCTCGATAGGTGTGGTGGTGGGCAACTCAGCGACCTTGAGCGATATCTCGACAGGGCGACCGGAGCGCGCATCCGGCTGACTGGGAGCCACAACCTCCTTGATCTCCTTCACGTCTGTGTGCTCCATGATCGGAGACAGATCTGTCGCGTTGATCACTGCCACGTTGTCGGCAACCTCTTTGTTCGACATCAACTGCAACACAAACAATATTCAATTAGTTTATCAACACATGATAATAAAGACGGGTTCCCCATGTCAGTATTGGTGTGCTTGTACACGGTAAAGTGCAAATATTATTCCCCCGAGTTCTAATGTATTAATTTCTTCCATTGTATCTACTCATGTATTTATTTTTATTTTGAAACTTATGTGTTCTAAAGTGAGGTCCACGTTATAATGGCAGGATTTGATTAACATTGGTGTTGTTATCCTTGTCTATCATTCCACAAAGCAAATGGCGCCTATCCTTTTCTAGCTCCGCAACGATGCCAGATCGTTTATTAACAGTGCATAATTGAATAAATAATTTTATTTCCATCATAAATTTCACTTGACATTCATTCTAAGTTTTGGAAATGATATAACCACTTTGACAAGTTGTGTGGTCATTGTTAGTAATTTATTCAATTATTGTAATTACTAAATAATTGTTAAGACGTATAGATTAATTTTTTTTGGAGTTCAGTTCATCATTTTACAGACATTTTAGCGCAATACGTCTGTAGCATCCTGTAAACTTCAATCACTATTCCCAACAAGCCAAGATAACCAGCAATAAGCAAAAAATCAAATATAACAAGACAACAAACATGGGTAGATCACCGTACAACATTATATTATAAATATAATTAGTCAACAAAACATTCTAGTCACAATTATAAAAATGTATTATTCAATCATTGAAAAATATACATTTTCTTGGCGAATAAAAAAAATGGATTATTTTTAAAAAGAATTGACAGTTATATTAAATCAGATATACCGGAATCAGCTGTCCTTTATAGAAGGCAGTGGCAATGCCACATCGTTAAAAATATGAGGAGCAGTAGCCGGCTTCTAGGACAATTATCAAGTCTAATGGACCATTAAACCTGCAGATTCAATATTCACATTTATTGATTCTAATGGATCATCAAAAGCTCCTTGTGTATCTTTTCGGATGCAACACGTTGTTTTGAGAAGATACAAAAGTGTATCTTTTCGGATGCAACACGTTGCTTTTGAGAAGATACAAAAGAGCATCTGTTGTTCATGGAAGAATAAATTAAAGCTTCTTATGTATTGTAAAGCGTTTATTTTACACGCCTCACACACGTATGGTGAATCTTGTACTGAATCACCAGTATTGAGGTTATAAATTTTGAAAATGCGTGCGTGGACGCTAAGTGAGTACCAGACTGATCGATTCACTACAAGATTCGATACAATCGTCTGAATCGCGGGAGGCATAAACACTCGCTCACCCTTGATTCTTCTTATGACAGATTGTATAGTGATAAATTTTTTTTACAAGCAGTGTAGCGGTTGCTAAACACTGAATACGGATATCTTAAAACTATTACCTGTGATGAAACAACATACAAAATCATACAGGTCGAGCAAAAATCCCGATGTAGATAATTTACGGGACTGCGTCTCTAATAAGTTCCGAAGGATTAAGATAGGGTACTGGGACCAGATATCGTTCGGAATATATTTCGAGAACAGAGTCTTGTCGGGCTTTATGTTCTATTGTAGGAAATTATATGATCTCCGGCTGCATCTGCTGTACAGTTGATGAATTCGCTCCTAAGTCGAGGTTGGTAACAGATAAAAGCTGATATATGAGCAGGTAAGGACAGAGAATAAATAATCTCGATCTGACCCCACACAATACATTCACTTAGATCTGTTCCAATATCCGGGTTAATTCAATTATTTCAATGATCGCATTCGATCGGTTCTTGATAATATAGAACGTGTCAGACACAATAATTGACAGGCTTAAGAAATAATCGAACTCAGAAGACGAATTAACAAAATTGAAATATAATATAATAAAATATATGATTTGACAGTGCAGATTCAGAGCTTGATTTACAGATTAAAAATAGTTTAACATTAACAAAAATGATTAGCAATTTTCTTGTACTTGCATGATACCATGCATGATTCGACAGAATTTTATGATTGATAAATTTAACAATTTGTGAAAAATGGTGCAAATAAATAATAAAATATTTTAAAAAATGCTCGGGGTCGTGGTTCTGGCAGCGGAGGATAGTTAATCAACTAGAAGTTCTTATAAATTCTATAACAAATAAAAATCTAAGATCTTAATGGTAATGAGCGCTTGTCGGCGTGGCCATTAATTTAACGAAGAAAAATTTTATGTTTTCTGCACTGTAATTTCTTTTTCGAAGCGTAGATTGGGGCCCCTTTTTAAATTTTAAAACTCACGTGAAACTCCTTGGCGGTCGTGGTTTTTTCTTTACATCAATTTCGTTTGATCGGCGGCGGTCCAGACTTCGGTTTCAGCACGTGTGGAATTTTAATTTAATATCTCCTTCACCAAATTAATTAGGGAATAATTGAACTTGAGATTCTTGAATTATCGATTGTTGAAGATAAATTTACAAATAACAAATAAAATAGCCTAAAATATTGGCTCACAGATAAAACATATAAAATCGAACAAAATTTCACAAATAGGTCTTTGGTAACTTTAACGAGGTCTTACTGGTGAGGATTTCAAAAGGGAAGTGACTGTCTTTTTCTAAGCTTCTTGGCTAGAACCTTTTCTCTGAGAATCTCTGTGTAATTAATTTGCATGAAAATTTGCCATTGGTAGGATGATTATGACGTAGGCATGACGTCAGTGGCAAGCAGTAAAATATAATTCCTTTAATTACAACAATAACTTAATTTGTATAATTCTTTAAACTGCTTAATTCTCTAGATAGAGTTCCTCTATACAGTGTACATGCACTAGCATATATGATAAGACAGGTTTGTTGTCTGATAACAGATTAACATATGATGTTTTCAAACGATCACCCTTTTGGTGCTATTTCTATGCTATATGATTGGCTTAGACTTGCCAAAGAGATTCATTCACCATGTGGTTCAGTTGAAACAATAATTTATAATTTAATATTCTATACAATTTTTATTATGTTTGAAACTGTTATAATTAATTTTTGCTGCTCTTATCAATAATATAATGTTCATGCTATGACCTAGTTAGTTACAATAATACTTGACATAATATAATTTCGTAAATAATAAATAATTTCAACAATAATACATATATTTTATTTTTTTATTCGAAATTCTTGGTCCTTTATCGATAGTTCTTAATTTTAGAAATAATATTACAGCTTGCATGAAATCCTGGCATGACATTTTATGATATATTGAATCAGTCAGCTGTGTTTGAGCTGCTCCAAAACATCTGATCAATAGTAAACAAAGTGTAACCTCAAAATTCAATGAGCAATTCATAAACGATTCGTACTCAATTTGCAAAATAATTATAATTTTATTAAATAATTCTCTAGAAAAATGTGTAGTACAGAACGGTACTTTTATCTGATACTCAGTTGTTGATAAGGAAGCTTTATCGCTCGGTCGCTAACTATTCCTTTAGCATGTCTTTCATTCTATAAGGGTAATTTTTCTGGTTGATTTTCTCCTCTCATGAGATTTATTTAAAAGTTTCATCACAGTATCTTTTCGGATGCAACACGTTGCTTTTGATAAGATACAAAAGAGCATCTGTTGATTATGGAAAGATACAAATGAAATCAAATTTATTTCCTAAAAAAATACAACAAAAATATCAACAATTAAAAAGGATAAATTATTAATTTTCAACTTAATTTTATAAATCATACTAAAATAAAACAAACCCTGAAATCAATTTGACTTAATAATATAAAACTTAAAACAAGGTAGGTTTATGAATTGATAAGTTACTGTAATAACAATGATAAAGGGAAAAGCTTACATAGACAACATATTACCTGTGCGTAAGCTAGAGTTGAGTTTATATTAAGAGACTTGTAGGAAAATTTGAAAGGAAATTTATCAATACATTGATGATCCTTGTGTATCTTTCTAGATGCAACACGTTGCTTTTGAGAAGATACAATAGAGAAATTAGAAGATACAATCTGTTATACTGACCTGAATGGGTGCCGGCCTGAGTGCAAATTTCTCGTTGCGCGCACCCTTAAAGAATATCTGTTGCCTTTTAAAGCTCCTTGTGTATCTTTTCAGGTGCAACACGTTGCTTTTGAGAAGAAACAAAAGAGCATCTGTTGCTTATGGAATTGTTTATTGTTTTTCAAAGGACGGATTCAAGGGTTCAAAGGTTCAAAGAACCCTACACGTCAACCGAGGCTTATTGTGTTCTCAAGTAGTATGTTAGTTAGGCAAACCAATACCTATGTCCTTTACAAGAACCAGAAGTTTTTCCCTATACTAACATTCCATTCATCACCTGGTTGCAATCCTTGTCGCAATCCAGTGTGATATGCTTGGCAGTCTCTTCAGACTGATTAGTCCTCGTGAACTACGTGAGTTCCACTCCTGGCCTTCTTTGTAGGTCCTTCTTCCGCTAAGGAAGGGGCGGTCAAGTTTCCTCTAGGGCACCCGGCCACCCTTGACTCAGCCTTTTGACCCACATTTGTGCCTGGTTTTTCACCCTTTACTGGTCTCTTGGGTTTTTCTTTTTACCCCTCCGAAATTTCGCAAGTTCAAAAGCCTCACCTCTCCCAAGAAGTTTTGCTTAAATAGCCGCCCTTCTTAGAGCAGTGGCGAGTATAGGCCTCTCCACCCACAAACCTACGTGAGTTCCACTCTTGGCCTTTTAGTAGGTCCTTCCGCTGAGAGAGGGGACGCCAAACTGCCTCTAGGGCGCCCGGCCACCCTCGACTCAGCCTCTTGACCCACATTTGTGCCTGAAGTTTTACCCATCTCTAGTCTCTTGGGTATTTGTTTTCGCCCCTCAGAAACTGCCCTAATGGGGCAGATCCCGTGGGTTTGAAGGCAAGGCAGCTTCTGGATTTGCCTTGAGGTCCATTTTAGTCGCCTCCTACGACAAGCATGGATAGTGTGGGTGAATTCTGGTTTTCAACACATTCTTGAGTACGATGATCGACTCAAAGCTCCCCCAACCCACTGGGGGCTGCTTATGGAAAGATATATTGAAGATCCTCGTGTATCTCTTCGGATGCAACACGTTGATTTTGATAAGATACAAAAGAGCATCATCTGTTGCTTATGGAGAGATACATTAAAGCCATTTGAGTATCTTTTCGGATGCAACACGTTGCTTTTGAGAGGATACAATAGAGCATCTGTTGTACTGACCTGAATGGGCGCCGGCCTGAGTGCAAATATCTCGTTGCGCGCCCCCTTGGTGTATCCGTTCATGTTGACGAGGATGTGGATGCCGTCAGCGTTGATGTGGTCGGCCGCCTTTCCGTTGCACGGCACCTGCGACAAGTCGACAAAGTGCTCCGACTCGCGCGCGATCTTCGCACGGAATGTCGTACCGTCGTCGGCCGACAGGGCGTAGCAGAATACTTCCACCTAACCAAAGCAAAATAAATACGTGAATTTAGATTGATGAAAAACACAATATTAGAGTGGCTACTAACGGCAAAACATGCATGATAAACATACATGATATACATAAACACACGTTAGAAGAAGAAAAATAAATAGTGAATTTAGGATAATATAAAAAGCACAATATTAGAATGGCTACTAACAGTATAACATGCATGATAAACATACATGATATGCATACACACATGTTAAAAGAAAGACTATGTCTAGAAATGCTGATACACATAGATACAATACAAGAAATAGAGGAGACTATGCTTCACTGTATCATAGAACAGCTCTTTTTAAAAAAAACCAACATATATGGACCTTAAATTTATTAGAAAGCTTCCAACTAATTTGAAAAATTGGGATGATGTCCATGGTTTTGAGAAGGAGTTGAAGAGCTTATTGATGGTTGGAGTGTTTTATATCACGGCAGAGTTTGTGTGTAGAGAGGGTTCCTTTGTGTGATTTTCTTCTTCTTTTTTGTGTTACCTATGTGTTCTGACACACATTACATATACATTCTCTCAATTCCTATACTCTGATCAGAGTCTCTAGGAAGCTATTGAAAACAAACAAACATGTTCATCATGTATGTTTTGTCATCAACGAGAGGCTTCTAATATGAAATAAACAATAAATAAACACTGGAAAAATACAAATTATAATGATAGAAAAATTGTTCAACTCAAATGAAGCAGCAAAAAATAAATAAATAAGAAAACATTGGAGATACAAAAACCTAACCTCAATTGCTCGAAGCCTTTCGCTGTGAGCACAGCTGTGATGACACAACAATGTATGTTCTACCGTTAGTGGCCCGCCTAAAGCCTGGTTTTCATAAGTAGAGCTAGTGGTAGAGTTCACTGGGCAAGTACTAACCATCTTGTAAACTCTCCTAAAGAAAACGTTCATGGTAGAGTACTATTTTTTAGTAGAGTAGAGTGGGATAGTACTCTACCACTTGCCTTCCCCCACCACCGCTTCTCACTCTACTCTACCACTACTATGCTAATGAAAACAGTCTCGAGCTAGTAGAGTAGAGTCGTAAGGTTAGTAAGCTATCAAGTTTAAGAAGTATTGTTATTTATTAAAAAGTATTAATTTATTACAATTCATAAAGTGTTAATTAACCAAGTAAGGCCCGGTTGCACAACAGCCGGTTAAATTTTAACCGTGATTAATTCACGAGAACCAATCAGAGAAGGCGTTTTTGAAAAGACAGCATCTCTGATTGGTTCTCGTGAAATTAATCACGGTTAAAATTTAACCGACTGTTGTGCAACCGGCACTATGTAGAGTAGAGTTAGTATGCCAGTTACTCTACCACCAACTCTACTAGTGAAAACCAGTCTTTAGGGTCCCATTGCGCAGTCAGATGTTTCCCCTGTTGATCATATTTTTGTAAACAAAACTAGAACTTAACCTATTTCATTGTAATTAATTAAAATGGAAAACCATCAGGTGATTGGAGTAGTTCTAAATGCTTTGTAAAATATTTTAAATGTTATTGAATTTATGTAATCATGCATTTCTCTGCTCCCAAATACATTATAATGGAGTCCATTATTTGTAAACAACCTCGTATTCAGCCATGTCTGTTTACGTTCAGTTACTCTATTTACGTTCTTTTCCATCGGTGGAAAAGTACGATTAGTTGATCAGTGCACGAACCGGATATGACGTATTTTTTTCTTATAGACCAAAGACGACCTTGAAGAGGTATAAACGCACAATACCTATGCCTTCCCAATGCTAGCTTCTACTTGAAATTGAAGGTTCCATTGAGGTATTTTAGCGCGAGATATTATATAATATATATTTTTTTGTAATATTATAGATCACAAAAATCTTCAAGATCTTTAGTATGTAATAATCTTCCAGGCTGTCCCCTTAATGGCCGATTTTAATTCCAAATAATCTAGCGCTGCATGTGAATCTATGCATCGTTCAACGACAAAACAGTACTTCGTTCAGAGCCACGTTCACTCACCGATCTCATCGTTCACTCACCGATCAGTGGCTTTGAACTCAACCAATGGTTTACAAAACATCCCACGGCGTGGGTTGCTTTTCGTGGATTAGCGTGGGTCTACTTTGCGGCGGGCCTTGACGAAGGAATAAATTGAAACTATATTAACAGAGACAAAGAATTGCTGCTATATTGAGTTATTTTAATTTACCTTGGTGCGATCATGCAGGCCGGGAATGGACTGCATCAGATGGGAGGTGGGGTGGTTGCCAAAGTCCGAAGACACATAGCCAATGCGCAGACGCGGTCCACAGCCACTCACTGCCAGCTCCTTCGGGTACTTGTACGGCGGCTTGTGTAGCACGTGGATCTGCAAAAACACACAACATTAATTGAAAATAATCAATATTTCGAGTTTTTATTCTTATAAAACCAATTTAATATGACTAGTTTTTATTAGATCCATTCAAGAGAACATTGTGATACAAACAATATTTGGTTCAAAGTTTTTACAGTAGCTTTGACCCTTGACTTTGAAACGACATAAAGGCAAGGTATGGTTCGCGGGGTAATATTCACGACTTTGCAAAAACATCGGGCTTCAGAGACCCTAGATCCCTAGATGGAGGAAGCTCCCTAATCACAGAGATTCTTCATGAATTTGAGTGTTGTAACGTATCACTGACAATGGAAAGAGCATTTTGAACGAATGTCAGCTGTTTTGTTCTAAAAGGACATAACTCCAAAAAGCAAATTGTGTATCATTATTATCATGATATTATTACACAATTTTCACATAGAATCAGTTGATAGAGCAAAGCTCTAGTGATGTATGAAGAGTCAACTTTACCCTACCAAAGATAGTCTGAAACTTATTTTAGTACATAAAAACATTTCCATTTTTATTAATAAAATTGTTTAATTCACTTCCTGAAGATCTTAGAAATATGGAGAATGGAACTTTTAAAAATCATATGAAACATGTCGTGCAAAGTAATATAAAAGGGTACTCAGATTTATATATATTCATCTTATTTAGTTAGTATGTTTTTCAACTAGGTCTCAAATAGCTAATAGCGACAGAAATTTCAAAAGTTTCAGTGTACAGGCCTACTGTTTTATTGAATTGTATTTGGAATTTTTTCAACTATCTCTCAAACAGCTAATAGCTACAGGGATTTCGAAAGTTATTATGCATACTTTTTGATTAAAATTGTAATTGTCACTTATGGGCTGGTTTCCGAGCTCTTGATTTAGGTAAGTTCTAGACTTTAAACAGCTGGAGTCAGAAAATTGGCATTCCAAAACGGGGCGTAGTCGCAGTTTTTATGACAGTAGTCGCAGTTTTTATTTTCTCATTTCTATAATTGGGAACGTATTCCTTGACGAAATTAAACATTCCTAAATAATACAAAATAGCTGGAGCTTGAAACTATTTTTTCTCTTTATTTTATTTGTGTTCAATTTTATAGTTTTTCGAAATTTAATTCAAACTTTAGTATGACAATGACTACGACTACGCCCCGTTTCCGAAAGCTAATTTTCTGACTGCAGCTCAAAGTCTAGAATTTATCCAAATCCCGAGCTCGGGAACCGGCCCATAATTTTATTAAAATTGTATTTAGTTACCTTTTCAAGACACAGATTAGCATGACGGGCAGCAATGGCCTTGCGGAAATCATGCGACAACGGATAGAGCATGGAGTGGTGGGGATGCACAGACGGCAACCGGTTCTTGTCGAGCTGCTCTGCCACGATGGACACCAGCTTCTTCATGCGCGCCTCGTAGTCTGTCCAGTCGCAGACGATCTGCAGACAGTGCGCCAGGTTGCAGTAGGCGTCGGGGAAGTCGGGCTTCAGTTTCAACGCTGTGCGGTACGACTGGATCGCTTCCGGGATGTTGCCTGAGTCCTAAACAAAATGCGAAAATTGTTATGATTTAGAAAGTATGTTTTGTAATTGTAGCAATATGGGAAATATTTGAATTTGAACATTGTGTTTCTTGGCAAAGAAATGTATTTAAAAAATCTGGTGTGGCGCACTCACACAACTTTCCTTGCCGTTATGAAAATTGATCACCTGACGCTAGTGTTCACGCGCATCTCAAGTCTACTATTCAAAGATTTGATCCAGCTGGTGACAGGGCAATAACGCTGGAGATCCACGAGGTCTGCAATCTCTTCATAGTGAATCATTTAATAGAATCAACAGTTGCCAACAGTTTGCAATTGGATAATCACATTTTCTTGAATTTCGAGCTTATTTTTAATTTTAGGTGGAAATGTTACATTAATTGTAGAGATTCTCATGCTCAATCTTTTCCACTCGAAATTTTTGTTTAAATTGTATCTGAAGCCTGATATTGAGAATCTAAAATCAAACTTTGCATAGATGGGGTCCCCTGAGTCCAAAAAAGTGGAGCTCAAATCAAACTTTGCGGAGCTCCTGAAATTTTTACAGATATGGGACTTGTGGCAGTTGATAGAGCTTATCGTGACTATTTCAGGTATAACTTTAATCAAAATCGTTGGAGCCGTTTTCGAGAAAATTGCGAAAACCCTGTTTTTGACAACATTTTCGCCATTTTAGCCGCTATCTTGTATCGCATTTGATCGAAATTGTTCGTGTAGGATCCTTATATGTAAGGACCTTACGTTCCAAATTTCAAGTCATTCCGTTAATTGAGAGATGAGATATCGTGTACACAGACGTACATACACTCATACACACACACACACACACAGACCAATACCCAAAAACCACTTTTTTGGACTCAGGGGACCTTGAAACGTATAGAAATTTAGAAATTGGCAATACTTTCCTTACCTATGATAATAGGGCAAGGAAAGTAAAATTGATTAAACAGATTCAATTACGCTTATAAATTACTAGATCAAGTACCATATGGAGGTTAGAAAGGACAGTGATTTAGGGCCAAGCCATACGAAGCACGTTTAACGTTCAGGTGTTTTTCGAGTCGACAGGGCAAGAAGATCTCCGATTGGCTAATTCCCGAACGCCAACCCAACCAGCTGATAATCAGCCAATCGGAAATCTTCCTGCTCTGTCGCATCTAAAAGCGCCTGAATAAACGCTTTGTATGCCTGGCCCTTATTGAACACTTCTATGCCAGAACAAATTCTGTCTAATTTTAATAGATTGACACTATAAGGATACCTAAAGATGTAACAAAGATTGTATCAATGGAAGGTGTGACAAAAATTGTTCTTCTATGTGTTAAATGTTTTATTACTTTTGCCTTTGTCTTCGGCTTCTTACCTTATGAAATGATTTGAAATCATGAACTAATATGATCAAATTACTAATATCATCAAAATATTTTCGCATAGTAAATTATGCTGTTAAGTAAGTTGAACCGAATTAAATAGAAATATCAAATGAAACCAGTATGTTAGGAACTAGAAATGATTTTAATCTTATAGAGTTTTTAAAACAAATGAGGCAAGAACAAAATCAAACAAAACTAGAACAAAATGTTATGTTAAAGTCAACTATCAAGAAAGTACTAATGCTATATTGAAGGTTAGGAAAATTGTAAACAAAACAAACGTTTCTATTAATAAAATTGTTTAATTCACTTCCTGAAGATCTTAGAAATATGGAGAATGGAACTTTTGGAAATCATATGAAACGTCTCTTAGCAGCTAACCCTTTAAACAAGATTAAAGATTTTTATACAATTAGCTAGGAATATTGGGTTTTAAGTTGAGAATCAGGTGACATATTATCATAGGGTACTGATAGTGTAACTTACTGATGTAATATATTTGTATTTTGTATCATTGTATATTTTTGACTCTTGTATTGTATCTAAAGACCTCATAAATATTGCTACAATAAAGATTCTTTTCTATTTAGTTAAAATAAGCTGATTTATTTAGTGTTGAAAATGGCATTAGTAGCCGAAACATGTCGTGCAAAGTAATATAAAAGTGTACTCAGATTTGTTTTCATTCATCTTATTTAGTTAGTATGTTTTTCAACTAGGTCTCAAATAGCTAATAGCGACAGAGATTTCAAAAGTTTTTGTGTACAGGCCTACTGTTTTATTGGAATTGTATTTGGAATTTTTTCAACTATCTCTCAAACAGCTAATAGCTACAGGGATTTCAAAAGTTATTATGCACACTTTTTGATTAAAATTGTATTTGTCACTTATGGGCTGGTTTCCGAGCTCTTGATTTAGGTAAGTTCTAGACTTTAAACAGCTGGAGTCAGAAAATTGGCATTCCAAAACGGGGCGTAGTCGCAGTTTTTATGACAGTAGTCGCAGTTTTTATTTTATCATTTCTATAATTGGGAACGTTTTTCCTTGACGAAATTCCTATAAAACATTCCTAAATAATACAAAATAGCTGGAGCTTGAAACTATTTTTTCTCTTTATTTTATTTTGTGTTCAATTTTATAGTTTTTCGAAATTTAATTCAAACTTTAGTATGACAATGACTACGATTACGCCCCGTTTCTGAAAGCTAATTTTCTGACTCCAGCTTAAAGTCTAGAACTTATCCAAATCCCGAGCTCGGGAACCGGCCCATAAATTTTTATTAAAATTGTATTTAGTTACCTTTTCAAGACAGAGATTAGCATGACGGGCAGCAATGGCCTTGCGGAAATCATGCGACAACGGATAGAGCATGGAGTGGTGGGGATGCACAGACGGCAACCGGTTCTTGTCGAGCTGCTCTGCCACGATGGACACCAGCTTCTTCATGCGCGCCTCGTAGTCTGTCCAGTCGCAGACTATCTGCAGACAGTGCGCCAGGTTGCAGTAGGCGTCGGGGAAGTCGGGCTTCAGTTTCAACGCTGTGCGGTACGACTGGATCGCTTCCGGGATGTTGCCTGAGTCCTAAACAAAATGCGAAAATTGTTATGATTAGATAGTATGTTTTGTAATTGTAGCAATATTGGAAAATATTTGAATTTGAACATTGTGTTTCTTGGCAAAGAAATGTATTAAAAAATCTGGTGTGGCGCACTCACACAACTTTCCTTGCCGTTATGAAAATTGATCACCTGACGCTAGTGTTCACGCGCATCTCAAGTCTACTATTCAAAGATTTGATCCAGCTGGTGACAGGGCAATAACGCGGAGATCCACGAGGTCTGCAATCTCTTCATAGTGAATCATTTAATAGAATCAACAGTTGCCAACAGTTGCAATTGGATAATCACATTTTCTTGAATTTCCAGCTTTTTTTTTAATTTTAGGTGGAAATGTTACATTAATTGTAGAGATTCTCATGCTCAATCTTTTCCACTCGATATATTTTGATATTGATGAAATACGTTTAACTATTTTACCTTGTGAATGGAAGCGAGATTGCTGTGAGCGTCAGCAAAGGCGGGGTTGATTTGGATGGCGCGCGTGTAGCACTGCAGCGCACCCTGGATGTCCTGCATCTCCTTAAGTGTGTTTCCCATGTTGCTGTATGCATCAGCGAATGTCGGCTGGATGCGAATCGCCTCCTTGTAGTGCATCAGTGCCTCGTTCAGTTTACCTGAACACATAATACACAAATATTAGAACAAGTTGTTCTTAGAATGGGAACGAACGGCTGTGAAGTAATCTCATATTGAGAGATTGATAATGTAGACAATTTCACTTCCTTACTCAATTATTACAGAAAGGTTTCACAATATATCAAAATAATAGGAGCCAAAAGAAATTTCAAAAGCTTCGTTAAACACTGAATTATAAAATGTCAAATGAATTATAACAAACGAAAGACATTACATTGGAGACATAATTTCGAATAATATGTGAGCTCACTTACACAATGTATTTGCACCCCAAAATTTATTAGGCTACCTACAGTAACTATTGGGTAATATAGTTACTGTACTGCTACCTACCAACACCTGCTCTAGTATTAATGGGTTTTCCATAGTTGAGCAGGTTGAGCTGCGTTTACACCAAAGTTATTAGCAAAATGTTAATAGCTGAATCCTTATAGATTCTATTAGATTGAACATAACTTATCATACACATAATGAACATATGTGTTTGTCAAGTTCCGTTCAATCTTATAGAATCTATAAGGATTAAGTTATTAACATTTTGTTAATAACTTTGGTGTAAACGCAGCTTTAATTTCTGAAATATTACACTTTCTTTACAGATAGAGTTATAAAGAAACAGTTAGATACAGATATAATAAACATTTTCCATCAGCTGATGGCGTGTGTTCGTGGCGCGGAACTCACAGCGGAAGCCATTTTGATGATGGTTTTCTGTTTCCACTAGTGTTTCTAGCTTCTGGGCTTGTATCAGTTTATTAGTTAACTCATAAACTTGTTGCAACATCACAAAATCAAATATTATAAGAGCAATATTATGAGTATAAAAACATGGTTTTTTAGTAATTATCCGCCATTTTTCTCAAGAATATTACGGAACTCCTGTAATTTTCCCAGAAATGAGACTCGTGTCAGTTGATAGGGTTTATAAATAGCTATCCATGGTATAAATTTGAAGAAAATCGTTAGAGCCGTTTTCGAGAAAACCGTGAAAAGCATGACTTTTTTAGTAATTATCCGCCATTTTTCTCAAGAATATTACGGAGCTCCTGCAATTTTCTCAGAAATGAGACTAATGTCAGAAGTTAGTGCTTATAAATAGCTCTCCATGGTATAAATATGAAGAAAATCGTTAGTGCCGTTTTCGAGAAAACCGTGAAAATATGGTATTTTAGTAATTATTTGCCATTTTCCGCCATCTTGAATTGAATTTTATTGAATTTATTATCGGATCCTCATGGTATAAGGACCTTAAGTTTAAAATTTCAAGTCAATCGATTAATTAGGAATGGAGTAATCGTGTTCACAGACATACACACATACACAGACCAACACCCAAAAATCATGTTTTTGGACTCAGGGGACCTTGAAACGTATAGAAAACTTGAAATTGGGGTACCTTATTTTTTTGGAAAGCAATACTTTCCTTACCTATGGTAATAGGGCAAGGAGGGTAAAAATGAATAGCAAAATGAAACGATAAATCTAGAATTTAATTTTCGAAGTGTTTTGTTACTCGTCGCTAGCTCACAAAACCAGTAAGGTTTTGCTGGTAACGCCAGAAAAGTGTACTTGTACTTCGAAGTATTTTTTTTTCAATATATTATGTATTATTTTAAAGAAAAATAAATTTGATATGTTGCAGTTTGTCGTTTACCTTGTTGCTGCAGAACAGAAGCGAGATTGGAGTGGGCGGCGGCAAACTCAGGGAAGACCTCGAGTGCCTTCAAGTAGAGCCGAGTGGCCTCCTCGATGTACCCTTGCTCGCGTTTGATGTTGGCCAGGTTGTTGAGCGAGTCGGCGTGAGTGGGACACAGTCGCAGTGCCGTGTTGTAGCACTCTTCCGCCTCCGACACCTGACAAACAAACAAACAAACATTACTAAATAAGCAGTGGAAGGATTGAGAAATATACTAGCATAGAGAAAAAATAGCGTAAGCAAATATCCCATGGTATAGGGCGTTTATGTCGCAGCTTTTACTGTTATCTCAAGCCGATTACTGTCGATTATTGTCGATATTTACTGTTTTGACCGGGTAAGAGTGTATGAACGGCACAATATGAAAGACTACCAGCGTCATAAAGCTTCACAGGAAAGAACTACGTGAACTATCGGCTTGGGATAACAGTGAAACTTGCGACATAAACGCCCTATACCATGGGATATCTATTTATGCTATTGTTTCTCTATGATACTAGTGAGTTCCGGACTAAGGAACTCGCTAAATATAGCTACCGCATCTAGTCTAAAGACAAATGAGCTCATTTTTCCTATCCTATCATAAAAATTCGACTGAGTCATTGTCAATATTGTAGAACCGTTCCATAATTGAATAAAAACACACATATGTTGTCAAATTCTACACAGAACTGTGTAGATCAGTACTGTGTGGATCTACACAGAACTGTGTAGAATTTGACAACATATGTGTTTTTATTCAATTATCCTATCATACTTAAGCCTGGTTTTCACTAGTAGAGTTAGTGGTCGAGTAACTAGCATACTAACTCTACCGAGCCAACTCTACTCTATTTACTTGGTCGAGAAGCTGTTTTCACTACAATTGAGAATAGTAGGTAAAGTGTGTTGTCTAATAAACAGAACTAACCTTAAAATGTCAATACTTTTAAATAAATCAACACTTATTAGCACTTTTAAATAAATTAATACTTTTTAATAAATAACAATACTTCTTAAACTTGATAGCCTACGACACGACTCTACTCTACTAGCTCGAGACTGTTTTAGAGTAGAGTGAGAAGCGGTGGTTGGGGAAGACGGGTCGACGTCAAACGAGGCAAACGACAGAAGAGTCCTGCGACAGTCGAGACCAGCGACGGTAGAGACCTGCGACATTCGAGGCCAGCGACGGTAGAGGACTCCTGAAAAAGAGGCCTCAAATGTCGCCTGCGTTAGGCGACAGTTGAGGCCTCTCTAATTTTTGTACAGCCCCGACAGTCGAGACCTGCGACGGTAGAGGACTCCTAAAAAAGAGGCCTCAAATGTCGCCTGCGTTAGGCGACAGTAGATGACTCTTCAATTTTCGTACACTCCCGACAATCCAAGCCTACGACCGTAGAGGACTGGAAAACGTTCCTCTACTGTCGCAGGCCTCGACTGTCGTCGGTATCGACTGTCGCGCCCCCGGGGAAGACAAGTGGTAGAGTACTATCCCACGGTGCTATCCCACTCTACTCTACTAACTAGTATGACTCTAGTAACATGACTCTACTCTACCATGAACGTTTTCATTGGGAGACGTCTACAGATAGTGAATAACAAATAGTGAGTAGGTTTTTGATTTTGTATTAACATTTTTTAAATAAGTGCAATATTTCCAAAGTTTTTAATTTATTATGATACAATCTGTGATTCATTGAGTATAAAATCAACCTTCAAAATTTAAAATTTTAAATCATCATTCCTGGACCGAAAATCAAGTGACGAAGCAGTGTGTGATTACATAACCTTATATTTTGGACAACATTAACATTTTATCAAAATTTTTGGAAAGAAATAGTACAGGCTCAGCCTAGTTTTTCCTCCAATGTCATAATTGTATTATGATTATAGTATTTTATACAATAGATGAATAGTACTTGCGCCCAGGGAACTCTACAACTAACTAATAATGAAAACCAGGCTATATAGATAAATGAAACAGGTTTCTCATTAGAATCTTGTACAGATAATATTGAACTAATATGTACACTTATTGACTGTACTAAAAGCTAGACTTCACTTATGCTTTTCAACACCACTTGAACAAGCACTACACAAGTGCAAACTGTTTCCTCCTTTTGAGCCACCGCACCAACCCTCCATTGTCTAGCAGCTGGATCGCCTCGACGTTGTCATGTCGGTGAAGTCGCCCCTTGTGCCTCTCCGCATGCTTCTTGATCTCGGTAGACACCAGGTCGACGTGCTATAAAGGTGCGTACAGATATACGCGCCGCGAACATGAGCAATTCACTTTTAATCAGCTGACTATATCTGTATTTTTACAGAAACGGTAAGATACAGATATAAAAAGCTTGGCATCAGCTGATTAAAAGTGAATTGCTCATGTTCGCGGCGCGTATATCTGTACGCATCTTTAGATCGTTGTTCCTGAAATACAAAGGAGCATCCACAATGTTCCTAGGTCCCTTGTTTTGCTATCGTTGTATGACATTTCGATGTTGCTGTCTTTGATACACCCCCAAAATTGTACATAATGGTTGTACAGGAGTACTTTGTTTTGGATTGAAAGGATGAACTTTATTCCGATCAGCTAACAAAATTTCTCCAATCTCTCTTCTTTTCTTTTTGTTATGGGCCTTCCAGCGAAGCTAACTCTCGTTCAAAACGCCGCTGATATTAAGTCAGCTGTTCTATTAACAACAGTGGAAAGTCAAGAAAAATAGTTCAAGTTGCATGGAGTTATTGATCGCGTGTAATTAATAAATATCGGGGCACCGAGCTTCGCTCGTTATTTTTATTTATTGATAAACAGAACACAATTCTCTAAAATGATCGTGTTTATATTTCACAGCTGGCTATACGTCATCTTATGAATTTCAGGGATGCGATATTTCGATTTTTCACATATTCACTTTTTTACTATCGACAGCTGTTTCAGCCAAGGATGAATTATCCTTTTAATATCGTTCAGCGAGTTTTCTCAAGCATGAGACCTAGTGCAATCGAATCTTTATATTATAAACCAACTCTGTGTTCCAAATTTCGTGAAAATCGTTAGAGCCGTTTTCGAGATCCGTTAAACATAAATAACCAGATATATAAATACAGAAATTGCTCGCTTAATATAATAGGATACACCTGAAAGCTGATTTATAATTTATAACGATGAATTACTAAAAAAACTTCTCTTATGCTCTTTCAAAGTTATGTTATATCCTCAAAAAGAACGAACGAGTGAGCACTAACTTTGTTGGCCAACGAACTTGATAAGTATAGGCATAGAGAAACAGCGTAAGTAGATATCCCATGATATAGGGCGTTTATGTCGCGACTTTTACTGTTATCTCAAGCCGATTACTGTCGATTATTGTCAATTTTTACTGTTTTGTTGGGGTGAGAGTGTATGAACGGCACAATATAAGAGAATACCAGCGTCACACAGCTACATGGGAAAGAAATACGTGAACTATCGGCTTGAGATAACAGTGAAAGTTGCGACATAAACGCCCTATACCATGGGATATCTACTTACGTTAGCGTTTCTCTATGGTATAGGCTATGGGATCTTCCAGTGGAACGGCAAGATTTCACTAGATAACTAATTCTTTATGAAAATGTATTTTTCAATTCAATGGTGATAAATATAAAACAAAAATTTTTCCATTCTTCTTCTTCTTCTTCTTGTATGGCTTTACAGCCCATGGTGAGCCTTGGCCTTCGCAACTACCAGCCTCCACGCATCTCTATCATTGACCAAGCCTCTCCATCCCCTCACTTCTCACATCATCTGTTTCTGGGTCTCCCTCTCTGTCTTCTATTGTGGAGCTTTCTCCACATCACAATTTTAGGGGTTCTACTCGCGGTCATCCTATCCACATGACCCAACCACCTGATTCTTTCTAAATTTCGCCATTTACTTTACAATAAGATGAACAAAAATGTATTGTAAAATCTGCTAAATGTCCTCCAATTGAATCAATGCAATTCTCAACTTCCCCATGACCTATTGAAATCTTACCGTGTCGGATTGTTTGTTCGATTGAATGTTTGTTCGACGATAACTCTCGAATGCTATCATCAATCAACTTCAAATTTTCCACACATATTCATTGAAACATTTAGGGCCGGTTTCCGAGCTCGGGATTTGGCTAAGTTCTAGACTTTAAACAGCTGGAGTCAGAAAATTGGCTTTCCAAAACGGGGCGTAGTCGTAGTCATTGTCAAAGTCACGTTTGAATTAAGCTTCAAAAGACTAGAAAATTAAACACAAAATAAAATGAAGAGAAAATAGTGTAAAGTTTCAGCTATTTTGAATTATTTAGAAATGTTTAATTTCATCAAGGTTACATTTGGTAACCCCCTTTATAATGCTGATGTAGCTATGCATTGTTATTTACTAGCCATTAGTTTAGTTGCTTTTTCGAGTCAGTCTGTTGCCAGAGCTCGTAGAGCGTACATCGCTTATAACCATGTATTAGATGTATTAGTATGTTGAAATAAATAATTCTTTTTAAAAAGCCGGTTGGTTATTCCAGTTCCTTAACTGGCGCCCGAACCACCCTCGCGCAGTTTTCCGATGTTGTTCGTTTGACAATATTAGTTTTCCGATTCATGTCGCGATCGCTTATTTCGACTTTGAAAAGGAACCTATCGGAGGACTAAGTGAGGTGAACCTTCAACTTCAACGGAACTTCTACACGGGATAACCACGCCACCGGACTCCTTTCATCTTGGCAACCACACTGGCAGACTCCTTCCGGAACGCTTTCATCCAACAACCGGAAGTAAATCCAGTTCTTACCATTGCTGCTACTGTAAGTAACGAATGAATTCTTCTACCTCAGCTTCACTTTCTTCTGCTTCAAATCAACTCATCAAGCCCTCCAAATTAGACTCTTCCACTATGGCAACTATCCCCAAACATCTGTTGGACTTTATTCCCAAGTTCGATGGGACACCTGATAAAATTCCCAAATTTCTCAGATCCATTGAAGAACTTTTCAGACTTTACTGTAATGATGCTATCGAAAAAACTCAACGTGACCAGAACCACTGGCTTTTGTATACCGCTGCACTTCACAACTTAGAAGGCACAGCTGATAGCGTAGTTCAAAATAGTGAGTGCTCCAATGTAATCGAACTTATTCAACTCATAAAGAAACACTTTTCCGATAAACGTACTGTTCCAGACCTCATAGCAGAGATTGCTATCATGAAAACTTTTCAACATGAACATCCCCTTGACTTTCTTGACAGACTAAACGAAAAACGAACCAGGGTAGTTACTCGCTACAAATTAGACGGTGTATCCGGCGACTTACTCAAAAACCTTCTTGAACAACTTGACATGACACTTGTAAGGACACTTATTCACGGTGTTCATCCAACACTCGGAGCTCATCTCCAAGTCTACAAGCTTAAGAACTTGGACGAAGCCCGCGACACCCTTCGCAGTGATTGCAGTATTGTGCTAAATCAATTGAAACTTACGGAATCTGTGTCTGATAATGCAGTTATCAATCCTCGATTTCGGCAGCGTAACTTCTTTCAACCGCGATCAGTGTTTCCCCAATTCAGGCAGTATTCACCTCGAAGTTTCCAACAACCCTTCAAGCAAACTTTGCTCCTTTTAACCAATATAGGTTTCAACACAACCAATTCCAACAACCTCCACAAATCCAATCTCAACAGCCTCAACAGAATCTAGTACCATTTAACGCAAGATTTCAGCAGTCTCATTTCAAACTGTCCAACCAAAATCCTTCAACAGTAACTTTCGTAATTTCCAAGGCGGTGCACAAAACGTTCGACAGTCTCCAAATTGGAATTCTCAAAATACTGTCTCAATGCGTACTGTTTCAACCAATCGTAGTAACAACTCTGCACGGAACAATTCGTTCCACGATGTTCATTATATGGAAGGAAATTGCATTGACGAATCTAACGTAAATGTCACTCCACTTGATGAAACTAGTTTCGTTCAATCTATGCAAACTCAAATCGATTCTCTCACTTCAGCTGTAAACGAATTGGCAGACCGTTTTTTAGGATTAGGCCCAGCTCCTTCGGGGGACCCGCCAATCAGTTCGAGTTGAAGATTATCAACAAATCCCTCCCGTACTTTGTCGATGATTCTAATCTAAAATGGCTTGTTGACACTGGATCAGTGAAGAACTATATAAATCCCGCTATTGTACCACCTGATGTGACTAGATTTAAGGAAGAATTTATCGTGAAGACACCTGCTGGTGAAAGAAAAGGAGATGAGTATATTTTTATGAACTCGTCAAGTGTTTCCAATGTGTGCTAGAATTAAGATGTATTTATTTGAATTTTCTAAGAAGTATGACATTTTATTAGGACATGAAACTCTAAGTGTACTCAATGCCAATGTTAATTTCAAGGATAAGACGTTAGATTATGATAATGGATCGAAAAATTATTATTTGTAATGAATTCTAGTAGTAACGAAATTGAATTGAAACCAGGTTTTAATGTGATAACTGTCCCAGTTAGGTCTATTCCTAATGTAGGACGAGGATTGCTTAAACCTGTAACAAATGATAAATTTAGTATTGAAGAAGGTATAGTAGATATAGTTAATGATGAATGTACATGTCTAGCGTTTTCTCATGAACTCATGACCATCAGTCCTGAACCCATGGAAATAGATGAGATAGAAACTATTTATGAGCCAACTAATGAATCAGTGACCGAGAGTCCCGAACATTTTGCATTAGTGAAGAATTGATTTTTGAAACTTTGCGTACAGATCATATGAATGATGAAGAGAAAAGGGAGATATTTGATTTAGTAATTAAATTTCCCGAAATAATCAAACTTGAAAATATCCCTCTAGGGTCGACGAACTTACTCAAACACAAAATCAACACAGTTGATGACAATCCTGTATACACAAGAAATTATAGGTACCCTCAAATTTTCAAGAAAGACGTTCAAATTGAGATAGAAAAGTTGCTAAAGAACAAAATAATTCAACCCTCAAACTCCCCATACAGGTCTATCGAGAGCCGAGCGAGCTTCAACCTGACTTTAAAAAAACATATTTTGGAACAAATGACTGAAACTGTCCGGCCCTAGAACGATCACATGACAACCATCCCTCACCCATTCCACCAATATAAACCTTTAAACCATGTTATAGAACGAATTGTATATATATATATATATATATATATATTATATAAACTCATGTTATTTCAATTATCCACTGCATACTGCTGTATATTACTGAAATTTGATAACCCTGATCTACTTTCAGCCTACTTCATTTTATTAATCAATTATTTGATCTTATCTACCTATATAATTATTTTACTTTATCAATTTTCTGTTTTTTTTTCTCTTCAATATTCATATTGATTAAAACTTTTACAATATTTCCATTAATAAATAAATCCTTAGTTTAAATAACGAAATTAACGTTTTGGTAGAGAGTTAATGGGGAGGATATTTTTAATATTCTTCCCAAAGAATGGACATTGATATGTCCAAAGCTCCGCCAATTTATGTAGAGGCATAACAATATGATTATTATCTATAGTTATTATATTACAAATTGCTTTTTCATGTCATATACAGTTCAATAGTTATTTTCTTAGTCTATATTATGTAAATTCATCTATAACTTTGCTGTATTGTAAGCTATTGTATATAAGTGTATAAGCCAGTATATATTGTAATCTACATAAATAAAGTACTCAATCAATCAATCAATCAATCAATACAACTCTCCAATATGGGTAGTTCCCAAGAAAATGGATGCTTCTGGTCAAAAGAAAATTAGAATGGTAATCGATTACAGAAAACTCAATGAAAAAACTATAGCTGACAAATATCCTCTACCAAATATTGAAGATCTATTTGGAAAAATAGGACGAGCTACGTATTTCTCGACGATAGATTTATATTCTGGTTTCCATCAGATTGAAATGGACCCAGAGTCTGTCCCAAAAACAGCTTTTTCAACAGAAGACGGCCACTTCGAATTTCTAAGGCTTCCCTTTGGATTGAAAAATGCACCCCCATTTTTTCAGCGTAATATGAACATACTATTTGCTAGAATGCCGAATGTTTTAGTGTATATGGACGACATAATTGTATTCTCTGACAATTTAGAGGAGCATTTGAAACATTTGAGATCCGTTTTCAAAAAATTGAAAGAACACAATCTTAAAATACAGCTCGATAAAACTGAATTTTTCAAAAGAGAATTGTTGTACCTAGGACATGTAATCTCAGAAGAAGGAATTCAACCAAATCCCGCCAAATTGAAAGCAATCAAAGACTTCCCGATTCCCAAAACCGAAAAACAAATAAAACAATTTTTAGGATTAACTGGTTACTACAGAAAAATGATCAAAAACTATGCAAAAATCGCTAAGCCTCTGACTCAAGCTTTGAAAAAAGATGTCAAGGTTGACATTTCTAATAAGGAGTACGTTAATGCATTTGAAAAACTAAAAACAATGCTACAAAACAGTCCAATATTGCAGTTACCCGATTTTTCTAAACAATTCATAGTTACTACTGACGCTAGCAATTTTGCTATTGGAGGAGTGCTTTCACAGATTTTCAATGGTAAAGATCTACCTGTTGCCTATGCTTCAAGGACATTGAACAAAAATGAGATCAATCTTTCAACCATAGAAAAAGAACTATTGGCTATTGTGTGGTGTTGTAAATATTTTAGGCCCTACTTATATGGACGTAAGTTTTTAATTCAGACTGATCACAAACCTCTCCAATGGCTTCATAGTATTAAAGAGCCAAATTCCAAATTGATAAGATGGAAACTTTTGTTAGAAGAATTCGATTTTGACATTACCTACATAAAAGGGAAAACCAACTTTGTAGCGGATGCTTTGTCCCGTCCTTATGACGTCACTATGATGGAAAATGAAGAGAATGGTTTTCGAGGTTTCGAGGATGGTTTTCGAGGTTTTGTGAATGATTTTCAAGGTTTGGAGAATACTAGTGATGACCCCCACGAATATGATGATATAAGTATAGACGATTTGATAAGGTTCAATACTAACACTGACGTACCCTCGATAGATAGTAGTACCTACGAAGATTTTTTCAACGAATAGGTACATTAGGCGAGCGGAATGATAATACTGGTAATGATAACTTAGTAAATAATGCTAATCAAGGAAACTTTGTAAATAATAATGCTTATGATGACATTGATCGTGAGAATATCGTGAGTAATGATAATAATGATGACGAACAAGAAGCCGAGAACGATAATCGCAGCTTAGCTACGATACACTCGCAAGAAAGCTCAAATGAACAGGTAGTTATAGCTGATGATGATAAGTTGCTTAATATTGAGCATAACCAACTTATTCTTGAAAGAGGTGACCAAGCCCCTCAATTAGAAAAATTTTTGGTAAAAGACGATTGACCATTTATTTTAGGAACGCTAACGATTATGATGACATGAAAAATAAATGTATTGAGTTTTTGAAACCAAAAACAGTATATGGAGTTTTCTGTTCGCGAGAAGGTGTTTTGTATGATGAGTACGAGAAAATTTTCAACAATTTTAAAAATGTGTTATTAGAAACGTTCGATTCGATAAAACTGAAAAGGTATAAGAAAATGAATTTAGATATAGTGGATACTGATGAACAAAAACAGATAATTTCAAATCACCATGAAGGAAAGACGTACCACAGAGGTATCAATGAAACGTATAATCAGGTAAGAAGAAGATATTACTGGCCATCAATGCTACGAGACGTAACAGATTACATTAACAAGTGTGCTGTATGCCTGAAAGTAAAGTATGATAGAAAACCTGTTAGAGTCACATATAAAGTCACTCCTACTCCAGATAAACCATTTGAAAAACTACAAATTGACTGTTTCCAATACGATAAAATAAAGTTTTTGACAATGATTGATTGTTTTTCCAAACGATTAACAGTCCATCCCCTAAAAAGTTTGAACCAAATCGATATTCAAGAACGCCTGAATGATTATTTTTCATCTTTTCCCCTACCCAAAATTATACAAATGGACAACGGCCGTGAGTTTGACAATGCAGGTTTACGCGACTTTTTGAGATTGTACGGTGTTGAAGCATACTATGTCACTCCTGGACACCCAGACTCTCAGGGCTTAATTGAAAGAGCTCATTCTACGCTTATCGAAATCCTAAATGCAATTCAATTGGAGAATAAAAACAATTCAACAGAAACAAACATGAAACTAGCAGTTATAGCATTTAATAATACGCTCAACTCAACTCTGAAAATGACTCCCATGGAAATAACTTATGGCATATCAAACAATCCTTTTGTTAACAGAGTTACGGAAAGATTGGTGACAGAACAACAGTCTCACCAATATTTAGAAAGAATGAACTTAGTTCACAAGTTGATAAAGAATAAAATGAATCCGAAAAACAAACACGCACTGAACAACTGAATGTCAATCGTGAAAAGGATGTAGAAATTGAAAAAGAACCTTACATTAAAACAACTTTTAACAAAAAACTAAACCGAAATTCTTCAAAGTAAACTACAGTAAAGACGATAAACTAGCTACGAACCCTCGAGCAATTCAGAAACGCCCATTTAAAGTACACCCCAATAGAATGAAACGCCCCAAAAAACTGGTGAAACGAAAGAACTTATGTGTTACAGGACACGATGATACCAATCCTACTTCTCCTGTTGCTGGCCCCAGCAGCACCTTATGAAATGATTGATCTGAGCAAATCCTCCGGTGTTGCTCCCATTAAAATTCAGAACTCCTTTATTGTTAACACGACATACACATATGTTCATAAAATAAGTACTAGCTATTTAAGATTAGAATTAGTAATATAGAAACATTTATTGATTTTTTAGCTAATAAGGATATTGATAAGAGTCGCCTAAGCATCATGAAATTAAATTTAAAGTATACGAAGAGTAAATTAAATCAAATCCAATCAATTAATTATAGACAAAAACGAGGCCTTTTTAATAGTGTAGGATCTGCACTTTCTTGGCTCACTGGTAATATGGACGCTAACGATAAGGAACGATATGATAAAATTTTACAAACTGTGCAATCAAACGAATACCATCTTAGTAATAATGTAGAAAAACAATTTGCTGTTAATCATAAATTAATGGAGGAATTCAACAATGAAATGAAAACAATACGATCAAATAATATGAAAATCAGTAATTACTTTAATTCATTGTATAATGAATCAAACAGAATCGAACTTAATCAGCAATCCTCATTGTTATTTGACTCTCTCTTGCTTTTAAATAATAAAATTTCTGATATTGTAACAAGCTTAGAATTTTGTAAATTGAATGTACTCCACTCGACTATTATTTCTCACGATGAACTTTTTCTCATGCACCGAAATTCGAATTTTAGCTTCATTTCAAACGATGTCAGTGTAATATGGAAACTCAGCAAAGTCCATTGTGCAATGTTTAAAGACCACATTTCTTATTTCATTGAAGTACCGCTACAGTCGGCAATTTATGAAACATTTTTCCTGTTGTCATATCCTGTCATTCAAGAAAATGAAATTGTAACAACAATTGTACATCCTTCTTTTGTACTCCGTAATGATAAATTATTTTTTGGAACTTGTGAACTTATCAATGATAATTATTATTGTAGTAATATAAGTCGTATTGAAAATTTATGTATTGAACAATTGTTAGATGATAGAGATTTAAATGGATGTAATAAATTAGTTTTAAAAGATGGGTCTTCTTTAGTGAAATATATTAACATAATTGATAGTTTTATATTATTAATGTAAGTTCATGTATAATTTACAGTTCTGCCAAGAAGAAAAATGTTACTCTCTTTCCAAACAGAAAAACTAAATTGTTAAAAATTGATAACTCAGAGACTTTAATTGGATATTACAGACCAAACATATTTTGGGAAAATGAAGTTATTGTGCCAACTAAACTTATAGAAAATAAGAAGATTTCTAATTTTAGTTTTGATGAAGTACATACTGCAAACATAAAATTTCAACAACTTGATATTATTGATGAATTACCTCTCAAAGACAATAGAATCATCTATATTGTTGTAATTACTATATTATTTATTTTGGTTGTAATTTTATTGATATTCATTTTTATTAAAATAATTTGGAAAAAACTGTCCATTTCTAACTCAAATAATTGTAATTCTGGCGTGGATAACGATATTGTTAATACCGATTCCCAACAAATGTATCCAAGATTGCCATGTAACTAATACTTAATTTTTGTACTTGGACTTAATACTATTTTATTTTTGAAGCTGAGGGCAGCTTCACACTTGGGGGGGAGGAGTTACATTTGGTAACCCCCTTTATAATGCTGATGTAGCTATGCATTGTTATTTACTAGCCATTAGTTTAGTTGCTTTTTCGAGTCAGTCTGTTGCCAGAGCTCGTAGAGCGTACATCGCTTATAACCATGTATTAGATGTATTAGTATGTTGAAATAAATAATTCTTTTTAAAAAGCCGGTTGGTTATTCCAGTTCCTTAACTGTAGTCATTGTCAAAGTCACGTTTGAATTAAGCTTCAAAAGACTAGAAAATTAAACACAAAATAAAATGAAGAGAAAATAGTGTAAAGTTTCAGCTATTTTGAATTATTTAGAAATGTTTAATTTCATCAAGGAAAAACGTTTCCAATTATAGAAATGAGAAAATAAAAACTGCGACTACTGTTATAAAAACTGCCACTACGTCCCGTTTTGGAAAGCTAATTTTCTGACTCCAGCTGTTTAAAGTCTAGAGCTTAGCTAAATTCCGAGGTCGGAAACCGACCCTGAATGTTTCAATGAATATGTGCGGAAAATTTGAAGTTGATTGATGATAGCATTCGAGAGTTATCGTCGAACAAACGAACACACACTCAAACGGACAACGACTCTAGCTTTTAAGAATATGTGTAGAAAATTTGAAGTTAATTGATGAAAGCATTCGAAAGTTATCATCGAACAAACGTACAACGATTCGAGCCTCTAGTCAGAGGTAAGAGCACACTACACTCGTTTAAATGATTATTATCCATTGAAGAATGGAGGTGAGGTGAGATACTGACCTGTCCTTTCTCCTTGAGTGCATTGGCCAGATTGCAGTAGGCATCTGGAAAGTTGGGTTGCAACTCAATGGCCCGACGATACGTGTCAATGGCCAAATCGATGAGGCTGCAAACCAAAACAGAAATACCTTCAATTAGCAACATTTCAACCTAGATACTTAAATGAGAACATAACACTAATTACTTTAATCATTATAAGTAGAGTATTATGCTTTCATATATTGCAGTTTTTATACACGTAAGACTGGCCACTAACGGTAGAACATGCATGATACACATGTTGTGTCATCACAGCGAAAGGTTTCGAGCAAATTTTTTTAGGTTTGATTTTGTATCTCAATGTTTTATTCTTTATTTTATCTTCGCTACTGTATTTGAGGTTGAATTATTTTTCTTTCACTAGTAGTTCTGTGAACAGTAGACCTCGCGCTCAGTAAGTTACAATGACCTGTTGTTATGTTTTCTCAAAAATTAATAAATAATTTATCAATTAAAAATGCCTAGAAAAAATCCTAAATAAACATAGAGCTTTCTGTCCTATCGTACCGTGACGTGTCGTCCCGGAATGTGGGTGTGAGCGCTGTTATCAGGTCTGGCTGCAACTGTCTACAACGTTGATGGAAAGATACATTTTCAAGATGTTCGATGTTTTTGTATTAGTATTATAGCCAACTGTCTACTAACGTTGATGGAAAGATACATTTTCAAGATGTTCGATGTTTTTGAACGGGTAGTATTATAGTCCAATAGACAGCTGATTTATGATGAATAATTCCTAAGTCTGATTTTTACGGTAATATTGGCGTTTAAAGGAGACTCCTTTTCCTTTTATATTATCCGTAAAATGCAGAATTTCAAAAAACCGTATGTACAAGTCGACGCGAATTTGAAAAAGGAACATACCTGTCAAATTTCATGAAAATCTATAGCTGCGTTTTGCTGTAAATGCGGAAACATATACGCGTATATAAACATATTATAAACATAAATAAAGAGAAATGCAAAACCGTCGTCTTGAATCTTAGACCTCACTTCGCTCGGTCAATTATAATTTGTAATTATCCAGTGGTTTATTAATGGTTTTTGTTTGTTTATTTTATGTTAGAAGACTCTCGCAGATGATGAACATGTGTTTGAGTTTATGTGAACATGCAGATTTTATCATGCTTGTTCTACCAGTTAGTGGCCAGTCTAAAAATTAATTAGGTCTATGAGCCTAGAATCCAAACACAAATACATCCAATTAGCAACATTTCAACTTATATACTTCAATAAAATCATAATTACTTTATTCATAATTTATGTGAAGTTTGTAATGTATGCTCTCGTATATTGCAGTCTTCATACTTTCGTATTACTGAAAATTACACAGGTCGATGATCCTAGAAACCAAACATAAATACCTCCAATTGGAAACATTTCAACCTAGATACTTCAATAAAATCATAACATTAACTACTTTATTCATTATTTATGTAGAGTTTCAACATTTTTCACTGATCGTTAAATAAGGGTGGCCTCTAACGACAAGACAAGTGTGTTGAACATGTGTGTGAACACACATGCTCGTCATACATATTGTGTCGATCAACGAACTACACGTTTTGAGGTTAGGTTTTTGTATCTTCGATATTTTAGTTGCTAATTTTGTCTTCGTTGACCTATTTCCATTTAAATTATAAATTTGTGTTTAGAAATAAGTTTTCTTATTTTTAAACTTTAAAAAGTAGAAGCTCAGGAAGTGAAAGTGCAAATTTTCAGTGAGAATACATGAAGAGCCCAATATAATATAACCTATAAACTTGAGTGTTGATAGGGAAATGACATTGGGTAATACGGCGAGGCAGAACATCCAAAAGGATCTCTCTGCCGATAAAAGCCATACGAATGAATAAATAAAATAAATAAGTTGAACTATTTTTGCATCATTATAATTTGAACATTATCATTATCCTTGGACATCCTCTTCATGATTTATATTTTCCTGGACTTTTCATTCAATTTTTTCACAACTTCTATCTTTCAGGTCATTCCAGCACTAAACATACATACTTGCAGTATCCCTACTCTTCATAGGTTGAGTGGAAAAGGGGACTAATTATTATTAAACGAAATCCCAATTAAATGCTGTAAATAACCCCGAAGACTTCTGCTACTGAGAATATTGACAACAGGGCAAATAGCTAGATGGAAATTCGATGAGCGCTACTATACAAAAATTATTTGTCAGCCCGGGACCTAACAAATAATTTTTTCCTACAGTTACGTTGAAAAGTGGCCATTGCTGCACTGATTACAGAACGCAAAGAATCACTTTTCCGCTCTAGTGCGGGAAAAATTTTTCTGCACTCCAGATTTGCAACATGGCAACGCAAAATACTTAGTAGGTTATATGGAGCAACAGTGCAGCAAAATCAAAAATGAAGTTGGTAACAGTGACTGCTGTGGCTGCTATAGTGAGCAGAGGTGCAACGCGCTAATTATTATTCATTATAATATAAATAACCAAGTACAACGAGAACTTTAGGATTTTAGGATTAAGGTTTTTATCAATAATAAAATTACACAGAAAAACATTTGATGGATTTCAGGCAATTTTACCCATAATTACCCACTTTTCATATTCAATGGTAACTGTAGGAAAAACTTAATGTGAAATACGTGCGCAAAGTTCCTCTGCTGCACTCAACAAACCATTCCGCCCTCGCCTACGGCTCGGGCGTAAACGTTTCTTTCGGTGCAGCAAACTGACACTTTGCGCACTAGTTGCACAAATAACTATTGTATAGTAGCGCTCATCGAATTTCCATCTAGCTGTTCACCCTGTTGTCAATATTTGCAGTAGCAGAAGTCTTCGGGGTGATTTACAGCATCTAATTGGGATTTCTTTTAATAATAATTATTAATTGATTAGCATTTGAACAAATGAAACTTCCAATTTATTTCCATCTGTAGAAGAGGGTACTCTTATTGCCTCAATTTCGCCCACATCACTTTAATATTATTGTAAAGTAAAAGACATTCATCTATCTATAGTAAGGTTCACGTTATAATGGCAGTGAAGAAAGATAGAAGAACAACGTTGCCGATCCTCTGTCTTGTCAATGCCTTCTATAGACTGCAGCTAATACAGGTTTATTCATGTAATATTAACTGATCATTCTCGTTTAAAATAATCATAGCAAGAAATCATACTTGTCAATAATTTCATAATGAATTTTCATAACAAAGATGAAATATTTTGTTAATTAATTTGTAATTCTACATTGTTAAAAGACGATCTGGCAACAGAGCAAAGCGAGAAAGAGATAGCGCTATCCGCTTTGTTGAATGATAACAAGGATAGCAATACCTAGATCCTAGACGGTAGCTAATACTGGTTTATTGATGTAATATTAACTGTTCATTCTCGTTTAAAATAATCAATTATAATTTATTAAGCAAGAAATTATACTTGTCAATAACTTCATAATGCATTTTCATAATAAAGATGAAATATTTTGTTAATTAATTTGTTTATATTATCATGCAAGAATTAATATTTTTCAATAACTTCATAATGAATTTTGTTAATTGGAATATTTTGTTAATTCACATTAATTCTACATTTTTGAAAGACGATCTGGCAACAGAGCAAAGCGAGAAAGAGATAGCGCTATCAGCTTTGGTGAATGATAGACAAGAATAGCAATACCATTGCTAATCAAACACTGCCATTATAACGTGGACCTCGATCGCTATATCACTTCCAACTCATTCTATCTGTGCCTGCACTTTTTAAAAGATAATAGATAAGATAATTTTGAATAAAATTTAGAATTTAGAAATAGGCCGACACATCTAGAAAATACCTGAGTCTATACCTAATTCATGCAGGTGAACGGGCTAGAGTCAAGAAAACTTCAATTAATCTTGCCATGCCTGATTTAATAGGTTTATACTATAGAATAACACTACAATTTGAAATAATTGAAAAATACAAACAGTTTCAATAAACATTGGCAGCTAAAATCGAACAACAGAAACAACAATATCATGTTACTTTGTTGACATTCTTCATCTGATTCGGGGGCGCATTACTATCCCCGTTTAGATAGCAATACGTCACAAAACCAAACAAGATCAGTCATAAAATAACCAATCAATTTCAACATGAAATTACTCAAGAAAGAAAAAACCCGTTGAACCCAAATTTCGTCGATAGTAACCCATATAACCCATTTCATAATAATTTTGAATCCCCACTTTTGATTGACATTCTCGAATGAACCTTTGTTTCACTACACTGCACTTTCGTTGGTTTGTACGTTGCTTTATCGTCGGGGTTACAGTACCTTGTTTTTGGCGGTGAGCTTTTACCGGTTGAATTTGGCTTGACGGCGACGTCCTCTTACGTCCCTAGACCTGTCGTCTGAACGGGTGTCTTGAAGCGGTGTTACATAAAGTTGCGGAACCAAAGGGGTGGTAGTACAAGAAGTTGGTTTGGGGACACACATGAACCGCTGTAAATAAATGTATTACAGCATTAATTTCTAACTCTTCCTACAATTCATCAAAAGCTAAAACAGGAGTTTATTCTGTTATTCAATTTAGATTTTATCTTGACGTTCTGATTTCATTCTCAAAATTTAACAGATTTAAAACAAATTTACTTGCCAGAGTGTCATTAATATACAAAACAACTTTATGAAAACACTCGTAATAAATTAATATAATGCTTTTAGAAAAATGAATACTTCATTAATTATGATGTTAACTTTTATGATATTTTTCGTTTGGTTTGCAAAATCAAATATAATTTTTCATATAGTAGTTCGACTAGTATTATTGGAAACTTGTGCGCTAGCCAACATTTTTTAATATTAATTTCATGGAAAAGAAAACTTTCTTCTTTGTCTATTAAGATTTCTATCTTAAAAATTTACTAAATTATTCGAAAGCCTTAATGACATAAGAAAACAAAGTCTGAAAAATATAAATTATAAAATGTCATAAACTCAATATGAACATAATCTTAAAATTTCATTCCAATTTAAAGGCTATCTTCCTGACTTTCAGCAATACTCTACGATAATATATCTCCAGAAACAATAACTCAAATGTAACGTAACTGAAAACTTTCTATACTTCTTTAGAAAAAATTTATAAGTATCTTCCATCACTAATAAAATCAAAAGGATTATTCTCAATCAATATTATTAACTTGAAAAATAACAGGCTTAATTAATTCAATACTCTTATGGAAGTTTCAATCAATTAAATTATTTTAACCTTATTTTACGTACCTTAGCGGTTATTTGAAGAAACAATTATTCGTACATGATGAAGAAACACAATTAAACCTTTCAGGACATGGCACTACTAGTAAATTTAAACATTAATAAAAAATAAAACTAGCTCCTACATTAACTACTGAAATAAACTTATAAACCTGCCCAAAAAGGGGGAAACATAGTGACTACATCTTTACTCTCGTAGTGCTCCTAGCAAAGTGTCCTCCGAAACGTAATCTGGTCTCTCGACTGGGGAATCCCCACTACTGTATTTAGAAACAGGTCTCCTATTGGGCGAATGGAATCAATTTGACCAATCGTCGCGTGGCTTCTACAGCCTTTGGACCAAATAGTAACTGCAAAATCGGTAGTTTGTTATAATTTCAATGCTTGCTGTTTTCCAACTTATCGCATTTTATGTCGCGACAAGAAGGCTAAGTTTTAGAGATAATTCCATAATCTACATTCCTCGACGACTCGGAGCCACAATTTTTAAATATCTATCATGGGAAACTCGAAGTCATGGCCGTTCATAATAGAGAGAGAAAATAATTTATTTCGCTAACTCACTTACAATAATGGCTCTAGTCTATTGCGTATTAAATTTACTATTATAACTTGGGAAAAGGCCTGAATTAAAGAGAGTGCCCGGCACACTCCCCTTCCTTCCGGTGTGAAACACGCAAAAAGAAATCTAATCAGGATATGTTACCATAGAGGCATTCTGTATGATTTGGAGAGTCGAATTTCTGGATTGATAGTAGGATCCAATTTGAAGCGGGCCCTCTTCAAAAGAAATCTCTTTAATCATTCCGAAATTCAGCAAAATGTATAACTAATTGAGATTTGTGGCAAGAGTCTTTAAAACTGTGGCAAGAGTCAGGACAAAACAATATGGACGTGTCCACCTTTTAAGTAGGTACTAAAGACGGACCGAGTATAATAATCTTGAATACTTCAATCACTTTATTGAGTCCCTGGTTATTTTCTTGGCAAACTCTAACAAGGGAAAACGTTTAAAAGACATCATAGTTTTAATTGGTTCTATGTTACTCTGCTGTTGTAAAATATGAAGTACGTTTGATCATAATAGTAAAGGATGAAACTTTTTCACTCAGCTGAATGTATTGAAATCTATCATTACTATAGAGTTGAGAGAGCAATATATTTTTAACAATATAAAGCAATTCAGTAGGCAATACTATTCTACATCGACTACGATTCAAAGATAATAATGGTTGAAACTGCAACGCTAGCGAGTCATCGGAGAGCAATGACACACGCTTGATGTACATTCCGTAGCTATGAAAATTTCTATCCATTATTGTATTCCAGCAGGAAATCTCTATCACTGAATTATATTAAGTGAACTAAAACGGAAGCAGTTAAACTGAATACACCTATGATAAGATTATAATTGTATTAATCATGGAAGGTAAACTAATAAAGAATAGGGATATCAACAAAATAATATGAAATATAAAGCGAATAGAATATAAAATATGAGGCCTTAGACATTATTCTTATTATTTTATGAATTGGAATATATATTATCTATATGTACTAACTCCTAACTATGTGAATGTATAATTCTTAACTATGAATGGATGAGTATTAAGCTATTGAAAATGGGTATAGTATAGAATATTATGATAAATCGTCTTATGCTAAATAACTTATTATTATTATTATTATTAGAGACATCATTTACATACATAGTATTATGACTGTTGATGACTTCAAAAATTGATCATCACCCGATTTACCAAACAATCAATTATCTACTACCGTGGGAAAACTGTACAATAATTTCATTTACCGCGAGTATGCAGCCGTGCATGAAATAAAATTAAACCTAATTCACCTACCTAAATATATTTAATATTACGAAGTTAATAACATAATTTAATGACTAATCTAGTTGCGCAAGTTATTTACATTCCGGAATTTCTTCTATATACATTATATTGTCACGTAACAAAATCTTTGACTAAACCCTTCATGAACCCGTAATGAATCCTTCTAACAAATACGGTAAATATCTTTATCATAACTCTTTTTCTCTTTTCTCCTTCTCATTCATTAGGAATCATCTCGTTGAGTGTATAGAGACAAGGCTATAGAGTGGCGCCATACTCACAAAAACCTATCCAATTATAACTCACGACAAAAAATCTTGCCTTCAATAGACTGATCTGTATCCTTTTTTCAACATAACTCAAGTAGTCATCTTTCAAATTGCTGTTTATGGTGGTTTCAACCGTTGAACATTTTTATTTGAGAGACATGAGCTTTTTGTACAAAATTTTGGGTGGCGGGGTCGTGTAACGATACGGTAACCGGAGAAAACCAGTCCTTAATAACGAACGGTCCCTTCCACCTGTAACTGAGTTTGCTAGAAATCTTATTAACGGCGCTGGATTGTACATGTGCTTGTAATAATACCAAATCACCCGTTTTGAAAGGTACATCGACACGACGCCGATCATATCTCTCCTTCACTCTCGTATGTGCTCGAAGTAGATTATTTCGAGCCTTCCTCCAAATCTGAACTGTTCCCGAATTTAGTCGTTCGGGGAAAATCTCATCCAACTTCCATGCATTAAGCAATGGGTGATTGGGACTATACCTAAACATAAGTGAAAAAGGGGTACACCCTGTGCTATCATGTGAAGCCAGGTTGAAGGCCAATGGCAGCCAGCTTAGGCAGTCATGCCATCTGGTTTGCGATTCTGCGTGAAAAGCAATCAGAGCGCTTTTCAAGTTTCGGTTCACGCGTTCAGCTACATTGGGGCAGGGGTAATAAGGGGGCGTTGTGATATGTTGGATTCCTAATTGGAAACAAAAATTTCTAAACAACGTCGAAGTGAAGATGGTCGCATTATCTGTCACCAGTCTTCTAGGCACAGAAAAATTAACAAAGATTGATTTCAGTGCTCTAATTACGGCTGCAGTATTTCCTTTTCTAAGTGGTATTAACCAACAAAACTTAGTAAACGAATCAACGCAAGATAGAATCTGAGTATATCCCTCAGTAGTTTTGACTAACGGGCCTACTAAATCACAATAGAAACGAGCTAATGGTTCATTGTCAACTCTAGAAGCAAGAAAACCATAATTTTGTTTAGTGGAAGGTTTGCTACGTCCACAAATATCACATGACTTTACAAGTTGGGCAATATCCTTTCTAAGTCCGGGCCAATAAAAATGTTCTAGAATCTTATGTGTGGTCTTTGCAAGGCCCAAGTGTCCACCAATGGAGGTCTCATGATAATACTTGAATACAAGGGGGATGAGAATTCTAGGAACTACTATCTTCAGCTGATCGCTAGTCCTAACTTCAGTAACTAGAACACCTTTCCGTAAACTGTACGGGAATTGTTCTTCATTCCTATCAATTTTTTCGAGAATATCTTTACAAAAGGGGTCATTGTCTTGATGAACTCTAATATCGGTGAAGACTAGAGGGAAATCAGACAACTTCAACGAATTCACCATACTAAACAAGGTTCGATTTCAAATTTTGAACTTTCTGGAGTTTCTTCGGTACTAATTTCATCCTGATACATTCTTGAAAGGCAATCGGCCACTACATTTAATCGCCCGGGTATGTGGGTGACTTCGAATTGGTAGGTTAACAATTTCAAAATCCATCTGCCAATTCTTCCCGTATTTTTGGGGTTATTGAGCATCCAAGTTAGAGCAGAATTATCAGTCAATAATTTAAATTTGGAATGTTGAAGGTACAATCTAAATTTTTCCATCCCGTAAATCGCCGCTAGACATTCAAGCTCGTAGGTTGAATATTTGCACTCCTGTTGACTCAGTTTCTTTGAGGCATAAGCAATAGGGTGAAAAATACCGTCAAATTCCTGAGAAAGTACAGCAGATATGGCCGTTGAAGAGGCATCCGTTTGGAGAACAAATTGCTTAGAGAAATCGGCCGTCTTCAAAATAGGAGGACAAGATATGGCCTTTTTCAACCCTTGAAAGGCTTGCTCATGAGTTTCATCCCAAATAAATTTACAATTTTTTTTTCGAAGATCATTGAGCGGTGCGGCGATCTCAGCGTATCTAGGGATAAATTTATGAAAGTAGCCCACCATCCCGATGAAACGAGCGATAGCTTTTTGATTTTTGGGAGTAGGAAATTCACGAATATTCTTGGTGCGAGAAGGATCAATAGAAATACCATCTTGGTTGATCAGGTGACCCAAAAACGAAATCTGTTTTTTTGCAAATAGAGCCTTTTCCGGATTGACGGTGAAACCAGCTTCACGTAAGCGGAGCAGTACGGCCTCAATATGTGCCAGGTGTGAATCAAAATCTTTAGAGTAGATAACTATATCGTCCAAATAATGAAAAACAAACTTATATTTCACATCTCCAAACAGTCGGTCTAATACCGAAGAAAGTGCTTGTGCACCGGTAGCCAGCCCGAACGGAATACGCTTGAATTGATAAGTATTTCGCATAGTACAAAACGTAGTTAAGTGTCTACTTTCTTTAGCAAGGGGGATTTGATAATACGCTTGATTCAAATCCAGTACTGAGAAGTATTTAGCACCATTGAAAAAGTGGAAGCAATTTTCGATGTTTGGTAATGGGACTGAATCTAACGACACCTTTTTGTTTAAGAAACGATAATCAACGACAAGTCGCCATGAATCACTGTTCAAGTTGTTCATTACTCCTACTAGGCGGGTTAGGACCTGACCTATAATTATCGTTCCTAGGCCGTTCAACTCGGTTTCTTTCTTCATCGGCGAAACTCAAGTTTTGAGCTTGTACGCTCATATCAATCAATTCTTTATATGTCTGAGGACGACTATGGAAGATAAGTCTGGATCTTTCGGCAGGATTAAGTCCCGAACAAATGGTATTCACAATTTCACATTCGATTAAATTTAAACGTAATAATTTCGCGGCCTCTTTAATTGATACTATGTAGGCGGACAACGGTTCGCCTGTTCTCTGGAGTCGGTAGAATTCCTCCCTTTCAATGACGGCCAATAATCTTTGCGGCACAAAATATTTTAGAACCTCAGCATGAAACTGATCAAATGTATAATTAGAATTAATAGCAAAATTTATGCGATCGGCTAGAGGTCCTAGAGAGAAAGGTTGAAGGATCTGGAACAATTGTACATCCGGCAAATCGAACTGAGTTGAAATTTTTAATGACAGAGCGATGAATTTCAACAATTTGTCCACGACTAAACCATCAGTGTGTGGCAAATCACGCAATAAATGTTCGATCGGGTTAGGGAGACGATTATAAATCGTATTGAACACCGGTGTATAGCCTGATTGAGGTACACTTTGAGGTAGCGCCCTAGTAGACGTGATATTACTGACTGATTGCCTAATCGGAACAAATTGACGGGGGCATTCAATGCGTATACTGTTAGGGTTCAGTCCCAAGCATGAATCAAAAGTTTGAGTTTCTTTCGGTGCGATAACCAATGCAGGTGGAATGTGCTCTGTGTCGCCGTGTTCATTAGAAACTGGTGGTGGGGCGGGGACCTCTACTTTTCCTACATCTACTTTATCTACACCACTTGTCCCCGGGAAATCAAAAAGCGATGGACTTAAGACAGGGGTGGTGAATACTACCGGAGCTGGGGACGGGGCGCGACTTTTGACCTCCTTTTGTACTTGCAACATAACGGGGTAAGCCGCCTCCAGGGTTGCAAGGCGTTTCTGGATTTCGTTAATCAGTTCGGAATCAGACCTCTCCTGAGCATAATGAGACAGGTGAATAATTCTATTCAATACGTGTAAGAATTGGTTCACTATTCGATTGAACGATTCTTTCTTTTCAGCATCGGAACCAGTTTTCAGTTGAGGTAACCACTCATCAATTTTAGCAGTAATTTCATTGATACTCTTTAATTCGAGTCGGGACCTGTCTTCATCATACACCGCGCGATGGATTCTACCACTACCCTCACCGCGTATTTGACGGTATTGTTGTCTCAAATTAGCGACATCACAATCAACATTACTAGACCAACCGAATGAATTGAGTTCGAAAAGTAATTCCCCTTTTAGCAGATAGTTTGGATTGATACTACGCGAATACAAAAGACCAAGATCGAAATTTTTTTCTATGTCCTCTTTGACATCCCAAAAATTAACCTTAACCGGGCTGATGGCCGGGGAACGCGGGCTGGAAGCCATAGTGTTACGATTTCAATCCCTTCGCACAAACTTACAAAAGATTAACCTTATCACAAATTTAGCATTAATTTGGAATCAGTTTCACGTTTTCTAATTTCTCCAACTAATAAATTATTATTCAGGTTTTAAACTAAAATCTCTCAATATTCACTTTCCCTTCTACTATACTATGATGATACTCAAGTACCCGATGCGTGAGACCAGAATACGTACGTTGACATTACAATAATTTCTATCATCATTCACGGAATTACAGAATACAAAAATTTATTCAGCACTTAGAATCAGTTGTTTTTCACCTATGCTAGTTTCTTCTACTCATTTTTATTCTAACGTTAAACCTTTTATCAATGATCAATTTCAATATGAAGTTTCAGAATACTTTCAACTTAAGCATCAATGATACCTGAGTCTATACCTAATTCATGCAGGTGAACGGGCTAGAGTCAAGAAAACTTCAATTAATCTTGCCATGCCTGATTTAATAGGTTTATACTATAGAAATCACTACAATTTGAAATAATTGAAAAATACAAACAGTTTCAATAAACATTGGCAACTAAAATCGAACAACAGAAACAACAATATCATGTTACTTTGTTGACATTCTTCATCTGATTCGGGGGCGCATTACTATCCCCGTTTAGATAGCAATACGTCACAAAACCAAACAAGATCAGTCATAAAATAACCAATCAATTTCAACATGAAATTACTCAAGAAAGAAAAAACCCGTTGAACCCAAATTTCGTCGATAGTAACCCATATAACCCATTTCATAATAATTTTGAATCCCCACTTTTGATTGACATTCTCGAATGAACCTTTGTTTCACTACACTGCACTTTCGTTGGTTTGTACGTTGCTTTATCGTCGGGGTTACAGTACCTTGTTTTTGGCGGTGAGCTTTTACCGGTTGAATTTGGCTTGACGGCGACGTCCTCTTACGTCCCTAGACCTGTCGTCTGAACGGGTGTCTTGAAGCGGTGTTACATAAAGTTGCGGAACCAAAGGGGTGGTAGTACAAGAAGTTGGTTTGGGGACACACATGAACCGCTGTAAATAAATGTATTACAGCATTAATTTCTAACTCTTCCTACAATTCATCAAAAGCTAAAACAGGAGTTTATTCTGTTATTCAATTTAGATTTTATCTTGACGTTCTGATTTCATTCTCAAAATTTAACAGATTTAAAACAAATTTACTTGCCAGAGTGTCATTAATATACAAAACAACTTTATGAAAACACTCGTAATAAATTAATATAATGCTTTTAGAAAAATGAATACTTCATTAATTATGATGTTAACTTTTATGATATTTTTTCGTTTGGTTTGCAAAATCAAATATAATTTTTCATATAGTAGTTCGACTAGTATTATTGGAAACTTGTGCGCTAGCCAACATTTTTTAATATTAATTTCATGGAAAAGAAAACTTTCTTCTTTGTCTATTAAGATTTCTATCTTAAAAATTTACTAAATTATTCGAAAGCCTTAATGACATAAGAAAACAAAGTCTGAAAAATATAAATTATAAAATGTCATAAACTCAATATGAACATAATCTTAAAAATTTCATTCCAATTTAAAGGCTATCTTCCTGACTTTCAGCAATACTCTACGATAATATATCTCCAGAAACAATAACTCAAATGTAACGTAACTGAAATCTTTCTATACTTCTTTAGAAAAAATTTATAAGTATCTTCCATCACTAATAAAATCAAAAGGATTATTCTCAATCAATATTATTAACTTGAAAAATAACAGGCTTAATTAATTCAATACTCTTATGGAAGTTTCAATCAATTAAATTATTTTAACCTTATTTTACGTACCTTAGCGGTTATTTGAAGAAACAATTATTCGTACATGATGAAGAAACACAATTAAACCTTTCAGGACATGGCACTACTAGTAAATTTAAACATTAATAAAAAAAACTAACTAATGATATAAACTTATAAACTTGTAAACTTGCCCAAAAAGGGCGAAACATAATGACTACATCTTTACTCTCGTAGTGCTCCTAGCAAAGTGTCCTCCGAAACGTAATCTGGTCTGGCGGCTGGGGAATCCCCACTACTGTATTTAGAAACAGGTCTCCTATTGGGCGAAAGGAATCAATTTGACCAATCGTCGCGTGGCTTCTACAGCCTTTGGACCAAATAGTAACTGCAAAATCGGTAGTTTGTTATAATTTCAATGCTTGCTGTTTTCCAACTTATCGCATTTTATGTCGCGACAAGAAGCTAAGTTTTAGAGATAATTCCATAATCTACATTCCTCGACGACTCGGAGCCACAATTTTTAAATATCTATCATGGGAAACTCGAAGTCATGGCCGTTCATAATAGAGAGAGAAAATAATTTATTTCGCTAACTCACTTACAATAATGGCTCTAGTCTATTGCGTATTAAATTTACTATCATAACTTGGGAAAAGGCCTGAATTAAAGACAGTGCCCGGCACATATCATTTAGCAAAAGTTGAGCCAACTTCGCTAATCACTTTTCAACTAAACGAATAAAAGTTAACCGATGAAATTAATTAACAGTAGCAGCGAGATTAGCATACTGTCTATCAAGTTGATGAATATGAAAGCAAAGCAGCCTGTTCAACAAATTTCCTGATGCAATTTTCTTAGCAAACTGGCGACCTCTCTCTTGCTCATCAGTGCACATTATTGCACGCGAAGAGATGAACAAGAAATTGAGGAGGAGGAGGAGGAGAATTAGGAGAAAAGGAAGATGGAGGAGATAAACAAGGAGAAGATGAAGAAAGGAGGAGCGAGAGGAAGAATGAAGGAAGGGGGAACACGAAGGAGAAGAAAAAGAGGGGGAGGAAAATGAGAAGAAGGTTTGAGAAAATGGTAAGATGAAGATGAAGAAGATGAAGAAGGAGAAGAAGAAGAAGAAGAAGCTTGCTACAGGATGAATATTTCCTGATAAGCAATTGTACAATAAGAAGAAGAATAAAAAGAAGAAGAAGAAGAAGAAGAAGAAGAAGAAGAAGAAGAAGAAGAAGAAGAAGAAGAAGAAGAAGAAGAAGAAGAAGAAGAGAAGTAGAAGTGGAAGATGAAGGAGTAGAAGAACAATAACAATAAATATAAGAAAAATAAGGAGATGAAGCAGGAGTAGAAGAAGGAGAATGATGAGAAGGGGGAGGATTGAGGAAAAGGGGAACATGGAGGAGAAGATGAAGTAAAAACAATAGTAGGACAAGGAGAAAAAGTAGGTAAATGAGAAGATGTAGAAGAAGAAGAAGGAGAAGAAGAAAAAGTAGAAGAAAAAAGTATTGAAGATGGAGGAGAGGAGGTGAAAAGATAAAGATGTAGAAAGGAGAAGAACAAGAAGTGAACATGGAGGAGGAGTAGGATAAGTAACAGATGAAGGAGAGAAATATAAGAACAATAAGAAGAAAAATAGCAACAAGGAAATAGATAAGGATGAAAGGAAAGGAAGGAGTAGAATGAAATATGGAGGATGAAAAGAGAAAGTTGAAAAATGAAGAATAGAGAAAAATGTAGAACTGGGAGTAGAAGGAGATTTGGGTCTGAAAGGAGAAAAAGTAGAAAAATAAGGATGAAGAGCAGAGAAGTCGAAAAATGAAGAGGAGAAAAAGAAAAAGGTGGAGAATATGAGAAATAAGAAGAGGAAGATGAATTAGTTGGATAAGGAGATGAAACATAAGAAGATAGAGTGGGATTGATTGATTGATTGAGTACTTTATTTATGTAGATTACAATATATACTGGCTTATACACTTATATACAATAGCTTACAATACAGCAACATTATAGATGAATTTGCATAATATAGACTAAGAAAATAATTATTGAACTGTATATGATATGAAAAAGCTATTTGTAATATAATAACTATAGATAATAATAAAATTGTTATGCATCTACATAAATTGGCGGAGCTTTGGACATATCAATGTCCATTTTTCGGAAAGAATATTAAAAATATCCTTCCCACTAACTCTCTACCAAAAAAGAGAATGAGTAGAAGAAGAAAATAGGGAAGGAAAAGGACAAGATGATGATGAAGAAGAAGAAGAAGAAGAAGAAGTATAATATTAAACACAGGAGATGAGTTTAAATTTGGCGCCACTTGGCCACTTAACGACTCATCAACGTTGTTTGCGTGAATTGGCGTTATCGCATCGCAACTTTGCCGCGTTATTTTACAAAAGTTTGTGAAGCAACTGAGTTCAATTTCAAGCAGCCGGTGTTCAGTGTTCACTCATTTTGCGTCTCTCTTAATCTCCGCGTGCAGTGCTCATCAATCTATGCCGCCATTTTGGTTTTTGTCAGCCATTATTAGTCGTTTGTCTCATTATTTGCCAGGATCATTTCCATAATGTGCTCCCTTGAAAATGATTGATAATGATTCTTTCACAGATCATTTTCATATCCATTGTATCGTGTTCGTATATGTATATATATTATATATATATATATATATATATATATATATATATATATATAGCTAAAATATATATATATTATATATATATATATATAAAAGCGAAAAGGCACTCACTGACTGACTGACTCACTCACTCACTCGCAGATCTAAAAAATCTACCAGACAAAAAAAGTTCAAATTTGGTAGGTATGTTCAGTTGGCCCTTTAGAGGCGCACTAAGAAATCTTTTGGCAATATTTTAACTCTTAGGGTGGTTCTTAAAGGGTTTAAAGTTCGTCTTTTAGCATGTATATTCTTCTTTTTCTTCATTATAATTGAAAAATGTCCATACCATATGTTAATATAGAACTATAATCTAGATAGAGTACCTCTTCGAAACAGTTGTTAACTGGTAACTAAATTAATAATTTTGTCAGGTTGGCATCAAGTTGAGTGACTTTGTTAGGTGGGCATCAAGTTGAAGATTGAAATGCATTTATGCGGAAAAATTGATTGGGCACTGCTACTTCAATCAGAGCTATTCCTGGGAATATTATATTACTAGCCGTCAGGCTCGTTTCACTCGCCATATCCGTTTAGCCAGACGTTTAGTCTGGACCCTCGACTGGATCGTCCTAACATATGATAAAAATGCACAAATGAAAAATGCAGGCGAGCGAAGCGAGCTAATGACCTCATCTTGGACTATCCAGTCGGGGGTCAGGGGGCGGAGTCCCCTGGCTAGACGGATATGGCGAGCGAAGCGAGCCTGACGGCTAGTTATATTCTATTTTCAAGGAATAAAATTGAGAATTTTTGTATATGAATGTAAAATAGTTGTGCATCTACTAAGGCTGTGCAAAGG